>NW_003852503.1:130800-140543 GCF_000181295.1 Otolemur garnettii | reverse complement strand
TGCAATCCTTCTGGCCTCCATCCTCAATCCTAGTCTCTTCTGTTCCTCCCCTGCAGTAATCACTATCATGAATTTAATGTTTACCATTACCATGCAAAGATTTTATACTGAGTAGGAGTTTATATTCTGGATACTAATCCTTTGTTAATTTTATGCATTTTGAATTGCAAATATCTCCTCACATTCTGTGCTGTGTTTTTCACTTTGCTTATGGTATTTTTTGATATATGAAAGTTTTAAATTTTAATCTGATCGTATTTATCAGACGTTTCTTTCATTGTTTGTGCTTTTCACGGTATAGCTTTTCTGCACACTTTTCGTGAATGTATGCCTTGTCTCCATGGTGGATGCCTATGTTCCCTTGAGGAAAGGACTGTGATTTTTATACTTTTTTCATCCTCTACAACGTTGATCTTGGTGACACTCACCTGGTAGGTCAAAAAGTCCTAACTGATGGGAAGTAGTTTCTTGTCTTTCTCTGCAGTCCAGGCCCAGCTGCTGCTCCTTTTAGCTGCTATCTCATGTCTTTCTCTCTCTTTTCCTTTTTCTTCATATCTACATTTCTCTTTTTCATTCATTTTTTTTAGACAGAGTCTCACTTTGTTGCTCTCATAGAGTGCTATGGCATCATAGCTCACAGCAACATCAAACTCTTGGGTTCAAGAGATCCTCTTGCCTCAGCCTCCTGAGGAGCTGGGACTATAGGAGCCCACCACAACACCCAGCTGTTTTTAGAGACAAGATTTCACTCTTGCTGAGGTTGGAATCTGAACTACTGAGCTCAAGCAATCCACCCATCTTGGCCTCCCGGAATGCTAGGATTACAGGCATGAGCCACTGCGCCCGGCCATCTTGTTTTCATTCTTTTTTGCCCAGTACTGGTGGGCTTAGAAAAATATCGGTTATAACTCTTTGTTACAGGTTACTGAAAACCGTTAAAAATAAAGGGGATTAGTGAGCTTATACAAGTGGAAGCACTTGGCTTTGATTCTGCAGATCATTGATAGAATCACTAAAGAAATATATATGGTGTCTTTCCATCTTTTGGTCTACTTCCTGTTTGGTCAGCTTTAGTCTAAAGCTTGTTCTCCTCTAAAGCCACATGACATATTTGAGGGTTTCTCAACCTTGATACTCAAGGCATGTGGTTTGGATAATTCCTTGTTGTGGAGGGATTTGTCTCGAGCATTGTAGGATATTAAACAGCATCCCTGGCCTCTGCCCATTAAATACTGACAGCAGTCCTCCTCCCTACCCTGAGCTGTGATGATGAAAAATGACTCCAGGCTGGGTGCAGGGGCTCATGCCTGTAATCCCAGCAATCTGGGAGCCCTGGGTAGGTGATCACTTAAGGTCAGGAGTTCGAGACCAGCTTGAGCAAGAGGGAGACCCTGTCTCTAAAAATAGCTGGGCATTGTGGCCGGTGCCTGTAGTCCCAGCTACTTGGGAAGCTGAGGCAAGAGGATCACTTGAGCTCAAGAGTTTGAGGTTCCTGTGAGCCACAACACCATGTCACTCAACTGCAGGGTGACTAAGTGAGACCCTGTCTCAAAAAAAAAAAAAAAAAAAAAAGAAAAGAAAGAAAGAAAAAAGTGAAAATGAGTCCAGACAGTATTAGATTTCCTGGGGGAGGGCTGGTGAAATCACTCCTGATGAAGAGCTATTATTCTAATGAAATGGGCTTAAATCATATGTCTAGTCCCAGAACAGTGACTGCCTCCCAGGGGATGGAAAATGCCGATCAGCTTAAGTCAGTCTGAATTTATCTCCGGAGTTGCTTCAACTTTTGTTCTGGGTTGACGATTATGGTAGCAACCAAGAAAAAAAAGTTAGGTACTAGTGGAAAGGAGGAGAGGGGAAGTGATGATGAAGAGTCAAATTATATCCCCCCTGCCAAAAAAATCTGATATTCTGATGTAAGGCCCAGTGTGGCAGCCAAGGGACCACAGCCATGCCTCTCCCTTTTCAATAGCCAGTATCCATCCCAAGCCCTCACCACTCTGAGTTTCTCTTCCTTTCTGATTCAGTTATTTATGTTACAGCAAAATCAGAAAGGAGTAAGTCTATCAGTGGTTCAAAAAAGATGGCAAACGCTGACTGGCATTATGTTCTCACATAGCAGGTGCTCTTGGCCTCTTTGGGCTGCCATAATAAAATACCGTAAACTGGGTGGCTTAGATCATAGATATTAATTTTCTCACAATTCTGGAGGGTGGACGTTTGAGATCAGGGTGTCAGTATGGTGAGAGCTCTCTTTCTGGCTTGCAGACTGCCACCTCTCTGCATCCTCACGTGGCCTTTCCCTTGGGCCCTATCGGGGTGGGAGTGGGAGAAGGAAGCTCTCTGATGTTTCTCTCTCTTTCTCTCTCTCTCTTTTTTGAGACAGAGTCTCTAGCTGTCACCCCGGGTAGAGTGCTGTGGCGTCACAACTCACAGCAACCTCAAACTCTTGGGCTTAAGCAATTTTCTTGCCTTAGCCTCCTAAGTAGTTGGGACTACAGGTGCCTACCACAACACCCAGGTATTTTTTGGCTGTAGTTGTCATTGTTGTTTTTAGTGGCCGAGGCTGGATTTGAACCCACTAGCTCTGGTGTATGTATGTGGCTGGCACCTTAGCTGCTTGAGCTACAGGTGCCGAGCTCTGATGACTCTTCTATTAAAGGCACTATTAGGACTCCCCATTCGCGCCTTTTTTTTTTTTTAAGGGTTTTTTATTTTTATTTTTGGTTGTAGTCATCATTGTTGTTTGGCAGGCCCAGGCTGGATTCAAACCCACAAACTCAGGTGTATGTGGCTGGCACCTTAGCTGCTTTAGCCACAGGTCCCGAGCCCCCACTCATGACTTTATGTGATTCTAATTATCTCCCAAGTGCCCTGTTTCCAAATACCATCACGTTGAAGGTTAGGGCTTCAGCATATGAATTTTGGAGGGAATATAACAGTCACTATTTGGGATTTTGGTAATCATAATTAATTTAGAGAAAAAAATTGTATTCCATATATATTTTTTTCTTTTTTTTTTTAGACAGAGTCTCACTCTATCACCGTAGATAGAGTGCTGTGGTGTCATAGCTCACAGCAACCTCAAACTCTTGGGCTCAAGTGATCCTCTTGCCTCAGCCTCCTGAGTAGCTGGGATTATCAGTACCCACCATGACACCCAGCTAATTTTTCTATTTATAGTAGAGACAGGGTCTCGCTCTTGCTCAGGCTGGTCTCAAACTCCTGAGCTCAAGCAATCCACCCACTTCAACTTCCCAGAATGCCAGGCTTACAGGCATGAGCCACCGTGCTCAACCATCAACATTATAAATTGATACAAAATAAGTCCTCATCATAATATTCATTGCAGACAAATGGAAGAGGAAAAATAGGAATAAAAATGAAGAGACAAAAGTCCTAGTTTCTCAAGCTAAAAAGGCAGCATGTAGGAAATTAGTACCTGGTGTCTGTATTACCACCACCCCATCCATAAAAAAAGAACAGGAAAATAATTTTATAGAGGAAAATTCAAAATTTGAAGAAAATGTAATACCTGCTGAAACGTTTGCAAATTTTTCATTGTTATGTGGTATAGAGAGAAATTGCTGGGTTAATTTTATTGAGAAATGGGGGAGATTACTATTTAGTTTGCTTTAGAACAACAACAAAAGTGAACGAATGACATGTTTAGAGGCAGGATGACAGTGACAATTCCCGGGTGCATCTTGGAATCACAGAGACATTGGGTTTGACTGAGAGCACATCATAGCAGAGCCCTTCCTTCCAAATTATGCTGGATTTATATTTATTAAAGAGGAACTGATTGATGATCTTGACAGGAGACTGCTTCTCTATAGGTACAGTGTTCATAAGAATGTTTTATGAAAAATTCATGTTGACAAACTGTCATAGGTAGCTTCCCACAGAGAAAAATTTTGCATATATTTCTGAAATATTTCTAGAGTTTAAGTCCTCTTTCTCTCATGCGTTTTCTTACTCTCCTCGATGGCAAATCTCATTCTTTTGGGAGATTCCTCTGTTTACACTGCACCACTCCAGGAAGCACCATTCCCATTGCAATGTATGTGGCAGGCTACCCCAGTTTCCATATTATTGTGCTTTATTAACCTCTCATATGCTGTTTTAATTTTCTCCTTTTATTCTTGATACTTCTCTATTCGTTCATTGTGATGAGTAACTTTCTAAATAGTGCAGTCTTGGGAGAAGCCACGTGGTGATTAAAGTATAGTGGTGGCTTTCCTGGCCATCACTGGTCTTTCCTCCTGACTACGTTACTTGATTTCCTATAGGAGACTTCAAACTTTTTCAACTTGCAGCCAGATTTTTTGGGCAGAACTGACCCTCTACTCTAGGGGAAGGTTCTGTTAGCCATAGGCATAGACTTACCAGCATATTCCACTCTGTCCACTTCAACAACTGATTCAGGGATGGACATAGAACCCAATCAGAGCTAATGAGATGGAAGGAGTTACTTGCTATCAACTTCTATATGAGCCACTAGAAATGACTCACCCTTTCCTGTTGCGTGTAAAAAAGGAACTGGAAAGTGGACAAAACAACATGGGGCATATATTTTACATGGAGAAGCAGACAGTCAACAAGATATCAAGATATAGTCAGTGGTTTTCAGAACGAAAGAAAAAAGAGAAAGTAAAAGTGTTGTTGCTGTTTGTTTTTAGCTATTTTAGGTAGAGGGTGTATTCAGAAAAGGTCTCATTGACTTCTGCTCATTGAGTCAAGATCTGAATGAATGAGGCAATTTGGAGAGGGGAGGAGGATGCAGTCCAGGCAGAAGGACAACACGTGCAAAATACCAGCGATAGGAGTGTGTCTGGAGTGCTTGAGGAAGAGCTTTAGAGGACAGTGTTCACTAACCAGCAACATGGGGTCAGAGGTAACAGGAGGAAAGACTTGGACAGGGCTTTGTAGACCACTGTGAAGACTGTAGCTTTTACTCTCAGCCAGATGAGGGGCTGTTGGGGGGTTTTAAGTAGAGGAATAAAGTGATATGACTTAAATTTTTTGTTTGTTTATTTATTTATTATTTTTATTTTTATTTTTTTTTGCGGTTCTTGGCTGGGGCTGGGTTTGAACCCACCACCTTCAGCATATGGGACCAGCGCCTTACTCCATTGAGCCACAGGCACCACCATGACTTAAATTTTAATACGATACTCTGCCTGATGTGTCGAAAGGGAGAAAGGTGTGTGACAGTTAATTTTGTGTGTCTGCTTGACTGTTTAAGGGATACCGGATAGCTGATAAAATATTTCAAGTGTCTTCAGAAGAGATTAGCATTTGAATTGGTAGACAGAGTAAAGCAGGTCTGCCCTCACCAGTGTGGGCCTGGGGAGAAGAAAAGGCAGAGGAAGGGTGAATTCTCTCTTTGGGAGCCGAGACATCCATCTTTTCCTGCCTTCAGACATCAAGGCTCCTGGTTTTCAGAGCTCTGGCCTTGGACTGAAATTATACCATTGTCTTCCTTGGTTCTCTGACCATCAGAGAAACTCAATGACATCAGTGGCTTTCCTGGTTCTTTGCTTGTAGATGGTGTATTGTGGACTTTCTCAGCCTCCATAATTGCATGAGTGAATTCCCATAATAAAACCCTTCTCGGCTCAGTGTCTGTGGCTCAAGCGGCTAAGGTGCCAGCCACATGAACCTGAGCTGGTGGGTTTGAATCCAGCCTGAGCCTGCCAAACAACAATGACGGCTGCAACCAAAAAATAGCTGGGCATTGTGGCAGGCGCCTGTAATCCCAGCTACTAGGGAGGCGGAGGCAGGAGAATCACTTGAACCCAGGAGTTAGGAATTATAGATTTGGGGGAAATATCAGAATATCAGGCAATATCATGTTACATTTGAAATGCCTACAGACACCCAAATGAGGATAAGTAGGCAGTTGAATACAAGTTTGCAGGTGGAGGGGAGAGAGGAGTAATCAGTATGGAGATGGCATTTAAAGCCTTAAGACTGCAGGAAATCAATGACTGTGGGAAAGTGGTCAAAGAGCCAAGCCTGGGAGCACTTAGCGTTATTAGCAATAGAGATCAAGAAGGAACAGCCAGAGTAGGGGGAAAACCAGGTAGGTGCTGAAATGTTATAATCCCATGTCCATTGCTCTTTATCTTCCCCTTTTCATTTTCCTCCTTTACCGCAAATAGCACCACCACTAGATTTCTGTGTGTGAACTGATTGTATGAAAAGCACAGCGTTAACCACTTTACGTGTATAAACAGAAATATTGAAAAAGCTAACTAGTCTCCTTTCCCTCCCTGCCATTTTCTCATTAGGGGAAAATCTTTTTCTTCTCTGGTCTCCTCCCCTCTCCAGGATAGGGAAGCTAAGTCTTTGTATTAATTCTGGGTGTCCCCTTGATAATCCCCTGAAAGCAGATGACTTTGTTTGAGAAGGGAAGGTGTTGGAGGCTAGTGCTTTGAGTGGAGTAGGGGAATGAACAGCTGGAATCCTGGAGAATTGGTTTTGATTCCTTTCTAAGCCTGGAGCAGAGTGGTGAAGGATGGGAGGAAGGGGGACAGGCCTGTTAGAGATTTGTGTTTAGCTAGAATGCAACGATCTCGTGGCAGCAAGAGCTTGGAAGGAAGAGAAGTGCCTGGAGATCGTGTGCCCCAACCTGAAAGCACTGGCGGAAGACAAGTTGTCACTGTCCGAGTGGAGAGCAGTTGGGTGAACCTCTGTTTGTAGAGCCTGGTAAAGACTCGGTGCCAGGGAAGGGTGATGACACCTGAAACAAAACTGCTTTGTAGAAAGACGACGTCTGAGCCGAAGACAAGGATCCAGATGTTTGTAAGAGCACTTGTTCAAACATAACATGTTGCATTGGAAGCTCCTTAGGACTGAGCCACCCGGGCTTTTTTTTTTTGTTTTTGAGCTCTGGCTGTGTGACCCTGAGCCTAGAGAAGTATAATTCTAGGACAATCATGGGGCACCCACTACAGTGCAGGCAGTAATTGGCACTAGCCAGGGCCTCATCTTAGTCTGCTGCACTGCATTACACATTTTTGTGTAATGCAGTATAAGACAACAGCATTGTGTAATGCAGTACAAGACAACAGCATCGGCTTGGCACCTGTGGCTCAAGTGGCTAAGGCGCCAGCTACATACACCTGAGCTGGCAGGTTTGAATCCAGCCCAGGCCTGCCAAACAATGATGGCTACAACCAAAAAATAGCCATGGCAGGTGCCTGTGGTTCCAGCTACTTGGGAGGCTGAGGCAGGAGATTCACTTGAGCCCAGGAGTTGGAGGTTGCTGTGAGCTGTGATACCACAGCACTACCCAGGGTGACAGCTTGAGGCTCTGTCTCAAAAACAAACAAACAAACAAACAAAAAAACCACAACAGCATTAACTGGATGGAAAGACTCCATTTTATTCCCTTTGTATTGAGAAGGAACCTCTACCCTTTAGTTTAAAATACGAAACCTCAATTCCTTGGTCCATCAAGGGCAAGACATCAAAAAGGAGAGGCTGAAATGTCTAAAAGTGAGGGACTAGGGGCTTGAACAGTTCAAAGAAAAACAGATAAAGCCTCTGGGTTTGTGAAACAGGTAGCACCATTTATATATTAAACAAACGAGAAGTTTTAGCTGAAGAGGAGTTTATAATGTTTGGTAGCTTATGTTTCTTCAAGTGGATCTTATTAGTATCATTTTGTGTGGTTCCGGAGAACAAGATAATAAAAAACTGTAAGCAGCATGAATGGAAGAACATTCACTACTAATTCCCAGCTCATGAATGGTGCTCAGTATATTCCCAGTAAATGACTAAATCCATATATGATAAATGAAACCAACAGGGAAACTCACAAGGAAGCAGATTTTTGACTTAGCTTTGGCCAATAAAAAATAGATTAGCCCTGAAAAGCAGTGAAATACTTTATCACTAGGAGTGAAACAAAAGCCAAAGAACCATTTTTTCAGGGACATAAGAGAGAGGAATTTATTCATTAGCTAAAGGTTAGGCTACATAACCTCTGAGATCTCGTAAACTCAAGATGCTCTGGTTCTGTAACTTTAAATCCAAGGGTCTCTATATGTAGACTTAGGACAAGTATAAAAAAAACTGGAAAAGTCAGAGTAAACTTCAAGGAGTATGTTTCAATGGCATGTTTATTAAACAAATGGTTATGACAGATTTTCACAACAGCTACAACTGTCATTTCACAACATCAAATCTCCCTTCTACGGAGAAAATGATAATCACAACAAGGTTGATGAATTTGGATTGTTTTTCACATTTTCTGGAGGTAAGACCGGTATTTTCATTTGTTTTATTCTGTAGTCTCATCTTGGGTGGCATCTGGTTTCATTTTCTTCATCTCTGCCCTGACCATGTGTCCTCGGAAGGCTGCTTGGATTTTGAGAGCAGCAACCTCTTCTTTGTCCCTCTCGTCCTCAGAAGACGCCTTTATTGAAAGGAGAAAGAGACTTCTTAAATATCCCATGTTATTGATTCCATAAAAATAAATACATAAATCTCATCAACTTGGGGATGTGCGATCTGAGATCTGTTGCTTCCTGGGGGAACTGTGTGTGTCGTCGTGTGTATGCACGAAATGGTGGGTGGCAACATAGTAGGCACTTGGTTTTGTCACGTCTGAGTGTGTATCTGTGATAAAAGATCACTGCCAACTTTTTCTCCCCCAAATAGTTCCTATTGAACAGTTTCCTGAACAGTAACATTTTGGGGGGAGAAAAAACAGGAAAGAATTCTTTAAGCATGGTAAAAATGTTAAGAAGAATAGTAAATGTGCTGTTTCAAAATAATCATGATTATATAAGATAGATTAAAATGCTAAATTCTCATTTTCTCAATGATTAACTAATCAAAATCATACATTTCAAGAGGAGTACTAAAGAGCAATCCATTTAGTCCAGTAATGTCAGTTTTAACATGGTTGGTCGAACTTTGGCATCTAGCATCTTCTTTTTTTAGGTATAATTTACAGACAGTGGAATGCATGAATCTTCAGTGTACACTTGAATAGTGATATAGTTTTTAATATATCATTTTAGTTATAAAAATTAAATGTACACATTTGAAAAGCTCAAATATCACTGGCAGTGAAAACTTTCTCCCCTTCCCAAATCTTACTCCTAAGGGATAACCGTTATTATGGGTTGAGTATCTCTATCCTTCCAAATTTTTCTATATGCAAATATATTCATATGGGTGTGTGTGTGTATATATATATATATGCCTTTTTATTTTAAACATGAGATCATGCTAATCATAGTGTTACTTTTTCCTTGTAACAATATATATTGGTTCTCTTTTTCTACGTTATTATTCAATAAATACCTCTTCCTTTTGTAATGATGGCATTACATTCTATTTTACTGATGTACTTTGATTTATTTACTCAGTCTCCTACTGATGGACCTTGGGTTGTTCGAGCCCCCCTCCCCAACCTCCCCATTACAAACAATGAGTCAAATCTAGCTTTTAAATTTTTAAACGTAAGCAGAATGGTACGAAATTCTCTGAGATGATGTCCTAACGAACTGTGCTCCAGCTGAAAACCCAACTTGAACTCATGAAAACCTGTGTGTGTGGCTTGGCACCTGTGGCTCAAGTGGCTAAGGCGCCAGCCACATACACCTAAGGTGGCGGGTTCGAATCCCCAGTCCGGGCCCGCCAAACAACAATGATGGCTGCAACCAAGAAATGGCCAGGCGTTGTGGCAGGCGCCTGTAGTCCCAGCTACTTGGGAGGCTGAG
>NW_003852503.1:129089-130685 GCF_000181295.1 Otolemur garnettii | reverse complement strand
AAAACCTGTGTGTGGCCCTATGAAAGACGTAAGGAAATAACACTCCCTTTCTTCTTCCTGACTCCCCGTTACATTTGGGTTGTACTGATGTATTTCTGGAACAAACTGTAAATGCTGTAGGGAAAAGCTGTTCCTCACTGGGCAGGAGATAGTGTGTTCCTTGAGGAGATGTCCATTTGGGGTAACAGTTATTGGGCAACTACTTGGGACATTAAGACATGAAGAGAAACTCAGGAATTAGGACTCTGACATTGTAGAGAATGAGTTCTTCTTTCTCATAGGCCTAGCCGATGAAGAATACAGAAAGTAATGAGCTAGTAAATGCTTAACAACTGGCTTTTTAGAAAAGAAAAAAAAAAAAAAAGAAAACTAGAGAAAAGCTCCTGACTTGTAGTGTTTGTCAGTCTTCATACTCCCTCTGTGGCTAATTTCAAGCTATTAAAGTGACAGTGCTGCATATGGGTTTGGGTAGAAATGTGCACAATTGTCTTTTGAGAGCTGACTCCAGCATACCACCGAATATCGGCATCTTTGAGGGTGGACTTTCCTACGTTTCAGCTGCATGGATGTAGAGTATTAGGCAGGAAGGCATTTTTGTAGCAGCCCATCATGGAAAATGAATAAGCCACTTAGTGTAAAGCCATCATATTTGGCTACATATAATTTGCTGTGATTTTCTTTTTGTTATATTTGAACCTTTGTCATTATGTGGTAGTGGTAGCCTTAATTAGTGAAAAATTTCCTAAGTAGAAGACAAATTTGAAGGATCAATGAAGCTGTGAATTCCATCTTCCCTTCCCCATGGGAAGATTTTCTGTCCACTGACAATGTTGAAAAATAAGATTTTATTTTTAAGGGGAAAAATAAATTTTCCTCTATAAGAGGCATGGCTGAAAATGATCCACCAGTTAGTTTATCGCTAATATTAGTTATCTAGAAAGCACAATCACAATATTAACAAAGTAGATAGATATTGTATTTGGAGTACAATTTAAAAATGAGTGACATCTTTCTTTGTAGGAATCCAATAGTACATGAAAATATTACATACTATTGCGGTGACTGGTGTCTCTTCTTCTTTCCCAGATCCCTGAGGTTTTTCTTGTTCAGGCTTAGATTTTTCAGATGTTTCTTGTTCCTGGAGAGAGAAGAGAGACCAAATTGGCAATGTTTCCAAAATGGAAAAGTCTTGGATTGAAACTGCTTAAAGGTAATTAAATATTATTTTTAAGTTATTGAAAGACAAGGAAATCAAATACTAAATATTAATCTCTTAACAAGGAAAATATGTCAAAACAAGAGGAAATAAATGAAAACTCTCAAGGGACTATATGTAAACAAATATGAAAGACCAAGGAGTTGGTGAAATGTTTGATCTATTGCAATGTGTGTGACATTGTTTTTTTATGTTAAAAACAAACCATTGCCTTGTACTAAAAGTTGATAAGATTCTGAGTATAATGAATTCTGAACAAAGTATAAAAAGGAGCTACCAGTAGTTTCTAAAATAGGAATAAAGGGCGGTGCCTGTGGCTCAAAAAGGTAGGGCTCTGGCGCCATATGCCAGAGGTGGCAGGTTCAAGCCTAGCCCCGGCC
>NW_003852503.1:123668-128847 GCF_000181295.1 Otolemur garnettii | reverse complement strand
GACAGCTTGAGGCTCTGTCTCAAAAAAAAAAAAAAAATAAAATAAAATAAAAAATAAAAAATAAAAAATAAATAAAAATAAAATAGGAATAAAATCAATGCCATTATATTCCACAATGGGACATCAAATTGATTTTTTTTTCCTTTTTTTTCTTTATTTGGCCAGGGCTGGGTTTGAACCCACCACCTCTGGCATATGGGTCTGGCGCCTTACTCTTTGAGCCACAGGAGCCACCCACCAAGTTGATTTTTTAATGAGACAGATTAAAAACTAAGTCAAAGAATTCAGTTTTGCTGTGGAGAATGAGGTAAATATAGGAAGAGAAACAAGCTCTGCCTATTCCTATTTGGATATAGTTTTTCATGTCTTCCTCCAAAACAGAAGCATTGCTAATTCACACCAATAGGAAAGAGCTTCTTTAACTCATAAAACAGAAATTTGAGGACACACAGGCTAATCAAATAAAGCCTTTTTAAAAAAAGAAAGAAAGAAACACCCTGAAATTGCTATATGACACAAGGATTTAAATTTTTCAACATTATTCTTTTAATTTCAATAAAATAAAACACACACAGGGAATGTAGTAAACAACTTGCCTAATATCTGCAGGTACAAATGGATGGAATTTTACTTCTGAACTCACAGAATAAGTGACAGTTACTCTCTCAAATCTGGTGGAGAACACTGTTAAACTTGAACTTTGAAAAAAAATTTTTTTTTTTTTTTGAGACAGAGCTTCAAGCTGTCACCCTGGGTAGAGTGCTGTAGCATCACAGCTCACAGCAATCTCCAACTCCTGGGCTCAAGTGATTCTCCTGCCTCTGCCTCCCAAGTAGCTGGAACTACAGGTACCTGCCATAATGCCTGGCTATTTTTTTGTTGCAGCGTCATTGTTTTTTGGCAGGCCCAGGATGGATTTGAACCCGCCAGTTCAGGTGTATGTGGCTGGTGCCTTAGCCTCTTGAGCCACAGGCGCCGAGCCCTAATTAGTATTTTGTAACATGTCAATGGTAATAAAATAATTGGACCAATAATGTTTTAGTTTATGAAATGTCATCAATTAACTCCACAAGTATTTGTTGAGTACCTGTTATTGCTAAGCATTGTGAGTTGCAATTAAATTTGAAGAACACTGATGGGTAATTATTCTATAACTATCAAGCACCTTTGTCCCAGCGATCATCTTTAATCTTAAGCTAAGTGTCTGTACACGATTCATATACTTTAGAAGAGAATTTCTCATCAGAGAATATAGCACAATTAAAAAGATTTAAGTTATTTGTGATGCCTCACAGGATTCCTACAATTCTAGGGAGGTCTTAATAATCTGTGTTAAAGAAAGCAGGAAGAATTAGCCAAATCAATAGTTTTGTAGGACCATACCTTGAATGCATGGTTGTTATAGAAACGGTCATCTACTTTAGACCCCCATTCTGCTGGATCAAAGTTGGTTTCTAAATGATAAAAATATAATAATTTCAGATTATTTTGAATGCATTAAGACAAATCTAAAATAGTAACATTAGGCATAACCTATCACTACAGAACCAGTGATTGTTAAATATATGATGATCAATTAAACATTGGATAAGCTCTTGGGTATATTTAGAAAACACTAAAACCATAATGTCTGCCTTCATAAAATTTATAATAAAATGGGAGAGAGGAAAAAAATGCTAATACTTAAATGTAAGTAGGGACACTTAAAAACATGTATTAGTAAATCCAGAAAAATGTATAAAAATAAATGCTAAGTAGTCAGGAAGTTTGGAAAAGTGAAGGATGGGAGAATTTTTTTTTTTTTGAGACAGAGTCTCACTAGAGTGCTTAGGTGTCAGCTCACAGCAACCTCAAACTCATGGGCTTAAGTGATTCTCTTGCCTCAGCCTCCCAAGCAGCTGGGACTACAGGCTCCTGCCATAATGCCTGGCTATTTTTTTTTTTTTTTTGGTTGTCGTTATCATCATTGTTGTTTGGTGGGCCTGGGCTGGATTTGAACCTGCCAGCTCCAGTATATGTGACTGGCACCAAGCCAAGAGAGAACTTTTTTTCCTAATAAATCATATTACATAGATAGTTGACATAGACTGAAGAGGTATTTACATTTATTTATGTATTTATTTTTACCAACAACAATAACTACCAGGTAAAAGGTATTTACATTTAAACACATTTTTTAAACTGTTCATGATGAAAAAATTCAAACTTCAAAATAGTATAACTATAGAATAGTATAACCTCCCATATGCGCATTACCTAGATTTAATTATCAATTCATGATTTATCTTATTTTATCTATAACCCTTTCTTCTGATTCATTCCTCCATCCCTCTTTTTCTTCCTCCCATTTCTCTCTCTCTCTGTTCTTTTACCATTTTGAGAGAGTCTCCCTCTGTTGCTTTGTCACACAGGGATCCTCAAACTTTTTAAACAGGGGGCCAGTTCACTGTCCCTCAGAACTTTGGAGGGACAGACTGCAGGCTCCTGGATGAGTGGCTGCTAAGCAGGACAGGCAGGGGCAGCAAAAACACCTGGAGGGCAGGATAAACGTCCTCCTGCAGGCCGCATGTGGCCCATGGGCCGAAGTTTGAGGATGCCTGGTGAGCAATGGTTCTCAACCTTCCTAATGCCATGGCTCTTTCATACAGTGTGACCCACAGGTTGAGAACCACTGGGCTAGAGTATTGTGGCATCAGCCTAGCTCACAGCAACCTCAGACTCCTGGATTCAAGCAATCTCACTGCCAAGAAGCTGGAACTACAGGCGCCCACCATGATGTCTGGCTTATTTTTCTATTTTTAGGAGAGACAAGGTCTAGCTCTTGCTCAGGCTGGTCTCAAATTCCTAAACTCAAGCAATCCTCCTGCCTTGGCCTCCCAGAGTGTTAGGATTACAGATGTGAGCCACTGCATCCTGCCTTCTATATATATTTTTATTATTGGTTCAAATCAGGACCCCCAAAACAGGTACACACAGCCCCTTGTTATGTCTTTCAAATCTCTTTTACCAACCCCTCATTTTTTTTTTCTTGCAATTTATTTGTTGACGAAACTGTGTCATTTTTCCCTTTGGTATTTTCCACAGTTCAGCTATTTCTGACTCTGTCCCCATGGTGGCTTTTAACAAGTTCCTCTGCCTTTGAATTTCCTGTGAACTGGTAATTAGATCTATAGGTTTAAACTATTTAGGTTTGATTTTTTTTTTCCCCA
This sequence comes from Otolemur garnettii, assembly GCF_000181295.1. NCBI lineage: Eukaryota > Metazoa > Chordata > Mammalia > Primates > Galagidae > Otolemur > Otolemur garnettii. The sequence continues at coordinate 125,638 of NW_003852503.1, read as the reverse complement.
GCAAGAATACTTAGTTGGTATTGGTAGTGCTAATTGGTAGACTGGTAATCTTCTTTCATGAGATATTTAATATCCGTTGTTTCTCTTATAATTTGTATGGCCCCCTTGATGATCACTGCTTAGATGATTTCTTTAGGAGAGGCAAATGATAATGCTGTGATTAGATCACTACTTTCATTATCTGGAATCCTCATTCAAGAAAACTTTACCCTCATCAACTATTTGTCTGCCCTGAAGTAGAGTTCTTAGAGAAAAGGAAGGCGAAAGGTTTAATTCTTTCCTTTTATTTACCAGTTTTTAGAATAATCAGTTGGTGTCCCAAGATTCGTTCAAGGTGGCCAATGAATGTTGGTTTCTTTTTTAAATCATTATGAACTCAGGAATTTAACAGATGGGATGAATTTCAATCTATTGTATTTATTATCTTTATTTATAGACTAATTATTCAAAATTTGGGCAGGGGGAGCTTATTCAGATACTCAGATGCTCCTCAGGCCTCTGGAAACACCTCTAGGACTCTGATAGCTACCTTGTTCTCCAGTATGACAAGACGGTCAGCCTCATCTTATGTATTTCCTTCCTAGTTCATGGAAATATCTGTTAAGAATTTATGAGTTTTTATGAGTTCATAATGATTTTTAAAAAAGAAACCAACAACACTCATTGGCCACCTTGAATAAATTTTTTTTTTTTTTTTTTTTGAGACAGAGTCTATGTCACCCTCAGTGGAGTGCTATTGAGTCACAGCTCACAGCAACCTCTAACTCTTGGGCTTAAGTGATTCTCTTGCCTCAGCCTCCCAAGTAGCTGGGACAGGCACCCGCCATAACGCCCTGCTATTTTTTGTTGTAGTTGTCATTGTTGTTTAGCAGGTCCGGGCCGGGTTTGAACCTCTAGCCCTGGTGTATGTGGGTGTGCCCTAACCAGTGATCTACAGGCGCCGAGCCATACCTTAAATAAATCTTAGGAAATCAACTGAATATTTTGAAAACCAGTAAATAAAGGGAAAGACTCAAACCTCTTAACTCTTCTTTTCTTTAAAAAAAGATGTCCAAGAAACCCTGGTTCCTGGGAAACAGTATTTAGAGATGGTGGTCTAGGGACTAGCTGCTTATTGGTGCTGGGTTGGTCATTGTTTTGAGTCCTTTTTTTAATGTTACAAAACACTTTAAAATTTTTTTTTTCTTCTGAGACAGAGTTTTACTTTGTCACCCTCGACAGAGTGTCCAGGCTTCATAGCTCATAGCAACCTCAACCTAATTGCTTCTGGATTTTAGAACCAATTCAAGCAATTTAGCTAGTAATTTTTTGTTCTATTATAGAGAAATTCATCCATATCTTTTTCTAGTATTTGCATTTTTTTAATATTAAAAAAACTGGCCAATTTGGGATTTTTCCTCGTGTATAAGAAATTGATCCAATTTTATCTTTTCCATCTTTATCCCAACATGATTTAATAAAAAGTCCACCTTTTCCCTGGTGATTTGAGATACCACTTATGCATACAAATTTCCTGTCCCAGAAAATAAAAACTAAGTAATTACCTATGAGGAATGCTGGCAAGAGAATTCTTGCATAGTATGGGAGAGACTGGGCTAGGAGTTCATGATTTTCTTTTGCCTTTATTAAGAGCCTGAATTATGAAACTTCTATCAGTTGGATAATTCATCTTTGGTTGACACCGGTGGAAGTGGGTGTGGTGTTTAAAATTTTTTCAAATGGTTTTACCCATTGTTTGTTAGTTACCAAGCTGGTATCCTGAGACCATTAATGTGAATCATCATTTGCTTTAATTACTGTGATCCAATAACAATGACTCAAATGTTTTTCTGAGTTCTAACACTAAACAGATGATTAAAGACTTTTTACTGCATGAATTCGTAAAATTGAATTTATACTGACAAAATTAAATTATGTTCATTACAATTGAGTGCTTTTCCCAAAGGATATCTCTTTTTTTTTTTTTTTTT
>NW_003852503.1:119181-123495 GCF_000181295.1 Otolemur garnettii | reverse complement strand
TGTTTGGCGGGTCCGGGCTGGGGATTCGAACCCGCCACCTTAGGTGTACGTGGCTGGCGCCTTAGCCGGTTGAGCTATAGGCGCCGAGCCAGGATATCTCTTAATAAGTTCTCTCCCCTAAATATAGTTTTAAGTGGAAAACATTTAAAGTTTCAGATTATGCAACAAATATTCACACCGACTGTACATGGAAAAGACCAGCAACATTCAGGAAACTGGCAGTGATTTTGAGCTCTGTGATGGCAGGACAACAAAGGCAAGGGGCTGCAGCTATGCAGTGGGTGGGGAGTTGTTTTAATTTAAGTCTTGTGCGGGGTTTTCTCCCTCTGTAAAATGCTTTACAATGGAATGTTTGCTTGCTTGTGGCTACAGATTTCTAGTCACCTTTGCTACTCTGGTGGAATACTGTCATCCACAGTAATGATGGCACCAATTTATACAAAATGGTTGTTCTAGTCAAGAATAGGTTTTATTTATTCATGTGTTTAGTTGTTTATTTATTTATAAAGCCCAGGCTGGAGTACAGTAGATATTCACAGGCACAGTTATAACTCACGATAGCCTGAAACTCCTGGGCTTATGTAATCCTTCTGCCTCCGCCTCCTGAGTAGCTGGGAGTACAGACATCCAGCTAATAAGTTTTTAGTACAACTTACGGCTGTAAGAATTTCCATTCTGGTCACTGGGTCAGGCACTGATAGTTATGAATCTTCCAGGCTGGGGGTTCGGAAATTTTATTTATGGGAGTGAAGGAACTTTGCTTTGGCTCTCAACCACAAAGTTACTGTTAGCACGGCTCTTAGTCTATGTACAGGATGGGACTTTGAGAGTATAAAAGGATATAAATTACTTTCCCAAGCTGGCACTCTACTTTTCAAAGCAGTTTGTCTCTGTGTCTTTATTGCAGAAGAGTTTCATAAATCTCAATGAATACCAATTTATTTAATCTAAGGAGTGTAAAATTCTTTTTTATAACACTTATAATACTTTCAAATGAGAAAAATTAAAATTTAAAGGAAACCACACACTCTCCTTTCAGAAAGAATAGACAGCTGTCTGGGGTGGATAGGAACAGTCTGCTGAAAGTGGAGAGAGTAAAATGCATGACCTTTCGCAGTTCCCTTCCAGTATATATCAGAGGGAAGGATAATGGGTAATAAAAGTGAAACTAATGTTAACAGAACTTATCAAAGAGGCACATATTAATTTAAAGAGCAAGAACTGTCATTTGAAGTTACCTGCCTCATAAAGGCTTTCTGCAGAATGAAGACAGACTTAAATTTTACAACAACCAAATCTTTAGTCTCTATTTAAACAATGGCCTATTTTTAAAAAGCTTACTCTCTCTTTTCTCTAGAAGGTTCTCAAAATATGCTGCTGCAAAGGCTGGTATATTCTCTGGTTGCTCCCTCAGAATCTCGCGTGTCAGCCCTTCAAGAAGATTCCCAAATCCTTGTGGAATTCGGTAGTGGGTGTTGGAGAATGGAATAGACATCTCCTTGGGAAGAACTGCCTATGGTACCTAGAGATTCATCAAAGAGGATTGTCTTTAAATTTATCTGATTTCACTTACATAATCAGAGCTATGATAAAAAATTATTTCAGAGACCCCAACTGTCTGGACTTCAATTCTTTTTATCCCAACACAACCTAAGTCTATCCATTTCTTCCAAAGAGTTTTGAAATCTCTGTTATGAACTAGATTATTACAAATACAGACCCATTCCATAGGACAAATCGTTTTTAAGAATTACAAAAACATCAAAATTCTTCAATACGACGCAAAGTGCTTTTTCTCTCTGTTCCTCTGTCTTTCTGTCCTTAAAAGGTAAAAGTAATTTTTGCCTCTCTAAAAGAAATTTAAGAGAGAATAATTGCTAAAAAGCTAGTTTAACTGAGAGGACCCTGTTTAATGTCTAACATTTAAAAATGTTTTAAAGGGTAATTTTACCCTTTAAAATTTTTTAATTTTAATTAAAAAATTAAAAATTAAAAATAAAAATTTTAATTAAAATTTTTTAATTTTAAAGGGTAGAAATGAGTCCTGGTTCGAGAAATTACTCTAACTGGTTGAATGGAGAAGTTTCAGACTTAATCCTTCCTTAAGCTGCCATTTCTGAGACATGAGCCATAATGCCTGGAATGGCATGACCCATAAACTGGAATGGAGTTGCAGCGGCGGGTCAGGGTTTTGAAATACTAGCCTCAAGGGTTTTGGGCTTTTCTACTTTTGTCTTGCTTAGGCCTTGTCTTCCCATCTTAGAATACAAGTGCAGTAGGGGATCCAGTTTGGGGAACTAGACGGTTTAACGAAGCCCACTTTGTGCAGGGTTTCTCTCTTTTTCTTCCTTTCTGCCTCCTAACCCCAGGCGGATGGTTCGCTATGTTGCCCAGGCTGGTTTTGAACTCCTGGCCTCGAGCGATCCCCCTGCCTCGGCCTTCCCCAGGACTTGGGGCTACAGGTGTGTGTCACTGCGCCCGGCTGCTCTTTCTTTTTTTGAGGGTCCTGAGTCAGTCTGGGGGTCTGGAAAGGACGGGGGAGACCCTGAAGCAACTGGGGAGTGGAGGGCAGACGGAGAGGGAAGAAGGCAGGTCCAGTCGGGACTGGACGTTGAGGTCTGGACGAGGCACAGTGAGCTGCCTCGGCTCCTAATCTGCCCCGGGGGTCCCTGGCGTGTCCAGGAATACCAGACCAAGGGAAAAGGCGACGTCTCGGCGTTGGAGAGGAAGTGGGGGAAGCCGCCTCACCTCCTCTTTCTCTCCGAGTTGGGGCCGATGGTTCCGGTTGTTTTTCTCGTTGCTGGGTAACCGTTTTTTTTAAAAAAAAACTACGGTGGCCGAGAAGGGGGAGAGGCGCGGTCTCGCTCCCGGCCGCGCGGAGGGCGGCAGGTCCTGGTAGGGGCGGAGTCGGCCGTCCGCGCCCCGCCCCGGCCGCTACTCGCCCCGCGTGGCTCCGCCCCCCGCCCGAGGTCGCAGTGCGACTCCTGCGGATGGGTTGCGGATCCTCTTAGACATGGTTGCGCTGAGGCCTGCCCTTGGGTTGGTGCTTCCAATACTCCTGTGGGCCCACAGAAGTACAGGTGAGGCGGTCCGGCTCGGCCTCAGCCTGTGCGGGCTCCGAAACCCCGCGTCCCCTGTGGGGTGCTCACCCGCGTTCCTCTCAGGGAAGGCAAGAAAGAAGGTCAGGGAAGAAACCGGGCCAGGAGCCTGCTTCTGTGACCCAGGCCTGGCCTGCAGGTGTTTTGTGGGCTGCAGGCCGGGGCGGGGGGGCTTTCTTCACTCCCACCCACTTAACTTTTAAGATGCAACAAGTAGGGCACAGTGAAAGTTGTGTTTATCAGAGCGGGAAGGGCCAAGTGTTCCCAAACCGAGGCCTTCAGGGTCTCAGAGTAGGTACAGGGGAGCTCTGAGGGAAGGGGGCGAAGCTAGTTAGATAGTATTTGAAAACAGGTGACTGAGTCATCCAAAACATTTCAGCGCTGCCCCCTCAGTGGTGCCTTTGGGGAGGGTTTGCTTCAGGCTGGGTTCCTTGGGGGAATTAAATTTTAGTAGTTTTAAGTGGTTATTAGGTCTAAGAAATACAACCCCCTCACTAGCTCAGAATATTTTAGGCTCAGCTTTGATTTCTGGTGCAGCATACAGATAGTGGTGATGAAAGCATATGCGTGGCAGTGGGGAGGAGGGCGACTGCACTGGTTACTGTGCAGGTCAGATCCCTACCGCTGGATGGGTCACAGGACAGAGAAACCGGAAGATGCAATCTGGTTGCTAATGCAAAGTAAAGAGATAAGGTTAAGCTTTTTACTTCTTCCACCTGCTACTGAGAAATACAGATTGAGGTGGGAGAAATGTGAGCAGAAAAATGGCTGCTGCTCTGCCTAAGAATCCCCAAAGTACCCAGATTCAGACAAACTGCGGCCCATAAATGCTTTTTCAGAGTTTAAACAAAAACACAAACCAGTAGCTCTCTGTATGTTGTTCTCATTCCCCACTCAGTGACCTTTGAGATCTATCAAATGAGGTGGGGAGGAGGTATTTTATTAGTTTTTCTGTTAAAAGCTGTTTATTTTAGTGTATTTTATCTCCTTTGAGTTGTGGTTTTCTCATCTTCACTAACTTTGACAACATTTTTCAGTGGTTAGTGCCAAATTTTCCTTCCTTGTCACTTGGTTGTGTATCCTGACATGGTAAATCATTCCTCTATGCCCATGTTTATCATATAATACTTGAGATTAAAAAATATGTAACAGGCTCGGCGCCTATAGCTCAACCGGCTAAGGCGCCAGCCACGTACACCTGAGGTGGCGGGTTCGA
>NW_003852503.1:30293-118693 GCF_000181295.1 Otolemur garnettii | reverse complement strand
TTTTTTTTTTTTTTTTTTGTTGATTGCTCAAATTCCTTGGTAATGTTCCACTGTCTAATCAGCTGAGAATTTGAGCTTTACAAGAACAAGAAATATGATTTTTTTTTTTTAATTCACCACTGCAATCTAACTGGGGTAAAGGGAAAATTGCAAGAACTTTGGAATCATGTGACTTGGTTTATAGCCCTGTTGTAAACTACCTACGTGACATGAGGCCAAAGAAGTTTAATGCCTGTGATGTGTTTAGCTCTGAGGCTTCTCAATAGAATGGAATCTCCCTGCTGGCAAGAAAGTTTTCTGGTTTTTTTAGTCCTTCTTTTTCGTTGTTATGTCTCCAGTGCTTAAAATAATGCTTGGCCCCGTAGTAGGCATCAGTAAACATCTTTTGAATTAATGACTACTATGTATGCAAGCTATTTTTAAAATTTTCTTAATCTATTTGAGTCTCTTTCTCTTGATCATTCATGTGATTATACATCTTGACCAGTAAGTAACATGCTTAGACTATGATTAGACTAAAGATCCTTTCTACTTCTAAAATTCTTTTTTTTTTTTTTAATGGGGGATTTTATCTTCCCTTCAATTTATTATTTTTTAAAATTTTGTTTCAACTTAATAGAAGGGTACAATTTTTAGGTTACATTGTTCTCACTTCCATGGTAAAGTTCCATTTGTACAAGAGCCCCTCACCCAGGGGGCATGTTATACACCCTAACAAATGTACACAGTAGGTGAGATCCCTCCTCATGTTCTCCCTCTTTCTGCCAAATGTGTCCCCCCTCCCCTACTTCTCTCTGCCCCCCCAACTGAACTATATTACTGTTTTATTGTTCTTATGAACATGGTTTTTTTTTTTTTTTTGCAGTTTTTGGCTGGGGTTGGGTTTGAACCCGCCACCTCCGGCATATGGGGCTGGCACTCTGCCCCTTTGAGCCACAGGTGCCACCCTGTAATTGTTTATATATTGATTTCATATCAGTATAAAATACATTGGATATTTACTTTTCCATTCTTGCGATACTTTACTAAGAAGAATGTCAGGTCCATCCAGGTAAATGTAAAAGATGCAAAGTCTCCATCTTTTTTAATGGCTGAATAATACTCCACGGTATACATAAACCACAGTTGGTTGATCCATTCATGGGTTGATGGGTACTTAGGTTGCTTCCACGCCTTGGCAGTTATGAAATGAGCCACAGTAAAGATTCTAGTGCAAGTGCCTTTGTGGTAAAATGATTTTTGTTCTGGGTAGATACCTGGTAATGGGATTGCAGGGTTGAATGGAAGGTCTACTTTTAGATCTTTGAGGATTCAACATACTTCTCTCCAAAAAGGCTATATTAGTTTGCAATCCCACCAGCAGTGTAGATCTACTTCTAAAATTCTTTATTTAGCATGGAGTCAGGCAGAATGAGTTTCCCTGAGTGCATGTTGGTGGAAACATGCTGACTGGAAAAGAAGCTTCTGGGCCACGGACCTGCAGCCAGTTTTCTTTACTCCATTCCCCTCTCTACTTAGGTCTGATTTGTGCCTGTTGTATTTGTTTTTTGGTTCCATATGAGGCACCTACCCAAGACAAAGCTCTCCCACACGTGTCTGCCCCCTCCCCCAGCAGGCTGCCAACCTGCTTATGCAATTCTGGGTTGTTGTAGTCTCTTCTTAGATCATTTTGCTCATGATAGCTGTGCTTCTTCGGTCCAGTAGGCCTTCTGGGTGATCTGCGATTGTCATGTAGGCTTCTTGATCCAACTAGATCATGAGACAGAGCTGTGGATTTTTAGGGACTGGGCTGTTATTCCAAGAGCAGGATAAATAGGGCAGAAAGCTTGTGTGGGAGGCCCCATTAGCTGTACTGCCCTGCTAAGTGTAGCCTAAGGGCTGTCATCATTTGTGGCTTCCAGGGAGGATAACAGTCAGTCTTGTTAATTCAGGTTCTCTTTCCTGCCCATCATTTTTGTTTAAAACCCTTTACAGTTTTTTAAAGATTCTGTTAGTTATGTTCTTTCACGGCATTTTTGGGGGACCTGTTTTGCTCGGACAAATTGAGATAAAACTTAGGTTTTAATTTTTTTCCTTGTTTAGTTTGATGAGGAGCTCTGAGAGGATTTGGATTGATGTTTGTGATTAATAAAATAACCTCTGTATAGGCTGGATGTTAAAAATAGGAATGAGCTCGTTAAAGTGAGTTCTTATTCAGCCTTGTTAGTGACTCTCGAGAATAGAATTCAGTTTCAAGCGTGCTTCCGCTTGTTCTTTTTGTATAATTGAGCTTGTGAAACGGGTAAAATTGTGACGGAAGAGTTTTGTTCAGGCTTGTTGGCCTTCTGTCTATCACTGACCTTACTTATGTGTTTTGATTTATCTGAATTTACCTGAGAAAGAGCAGATTAGTCACAGATATTCATACATGTTTATTTAGAGTTCTTGGTGCAATATACTGGGTTGTCAAAAAACTCAAGGGGAATTATTTAAAGGACTTTGACACTGGTAGTGTGGAGAGTGGTGACGAAGCAGGGAGAAGGTTGGAGAAGACTGTTGTGAAGAGAGGCGTCTTCTTTAGCCCCAGTCATTAGGAGTGGGTGTGGTAATGGAAAGGAGGGTAAGGAAGTGGTTTGTTTTTTCTCATAAACACCATCGGTGGGGTGCATGAAAGGAGAATTTAGTGATTTTGGGGGAGAGAGCTCAGTGTTAGGGCTAAGCCTGAGAGCAAAGGAAGGTCAAGGGCTCTGAAGGGAGGGGAGGAGGCTTGTGGTACATTGGTTGCCCTGGATTTCTTGAGTTTTTCTTATTGTTGGAAACTGTTTTTATTACGTTGCTTACCTAATTAGAGGATTAAGATAGTTTAGGAAGATTAAAAAGGCCAAGCACATTCAAATTCTCTTGTACAGAGGGGACTATACGATCCTTGCTTCCTCCCTTGATCCATTTGGTATGGAATCTCTCTCATGATGCTTCTCTCAATGTTTGCTAAATTTTTTAGGTTCTAATTTTCGTTTTGCTTCGTACATCAATAATTACATGGTGCTACAGAAGGAGCCTGCTGGGGCAGTGATATGGGGTTTTGGCCTTCCGGGAGCCACAGTGACAGTGACCCTGATCCAAGGTCAAGAAACCATCATGAAGAAAGTGACCAGTGTGAAAGGTAAGGCAGCCCATCCTCTGCTCAGCTATTGTCTTCTTCTGCCACCTGCTGGATTATCTGAAAATGAATGTTTGTGCTCCAGCTCGGCATCCGTCTGTGTGATCTGAGTATTTACCAGGTGCTGGGTGCTGAAAGTACAAAGAAAATTAAGGTTGAGACAAAGACCCGTTCTCAAGGAGCTCGTGGAATAGCAGGGATAGATGCGATGTGATGTTGTGTGGTGCACCGAATGTGTTGATGAGGTTGCATGCGGGCTGTCATGGGATGCAGAGGAGAAATGCAGTTAACTCAGCACTGTTACAGGAGGTGACATTTGAGCTTAATTATATATAAAGGAGCATGGAGGGGTGGTTCTGCAATGCACTTTCTGGATTCAGGTCCTGACTCTGTTACTTGATGGTTACATAACCTTAGACATGGTATCTAACATCTCTGGCTTTATTTGCAAAATGGAGATCGTCATACTACTTACAGAACTATTGTGAGGATGAAATATATTAACTCATGTAAATTACTTGGAACAATGTCTGACAGGCAATGAATACTGAGTTTAGCAGTCGGTAGTGTCACCGCTGTTATCAGGCAGTCACTCACATATCTACTGAGTACCTCCTATGTGCCAATTACTGTGCTGCGTTCTGGTACTGAGCAAAACAGATGTTGCTGCTCCCTGAATGAAGCTTGTAGGTTAGGGGAGGAAACAGAAAAATAATAAACAATTACCGGTAGGTGTAGTAAGTGCCGCAGGGAGGAAGGACGTGGTGCTATGGGAGTATTAAGTGGGGGAGGAGGGTTAATTGAGTTAGTCTAAGACTTGTCTTGATAGGTGAATAGGGAAAACCAGGTAGAGGGGATAGCCTGGGCTTGAGTGTGTAGGTCACTGGAGAAATGCCAGGAAGGTTGGTGGTCTGGAACACGAGTACCTGACTGGTGGCAGATGGCAAGAGTTAGGTTGGAAAGGTAGGAGCCTTGATTGTCATTGCTAAGAAGTGTATGCTTTATTCAGGATCGATAGATTTCCAGTAGCAAAATTGCACCAGTTTGGCATTTTAGAAAGCTCATTCTGGCAACACTGTGGAAGATGGATTGGAGATCAATAAGATAGAGAGAGGTGGGAGAACTGGCTAGCAGGCTATTAGGATATCCAGAGAGTAGATAGTGAGAGGGTTTGACCCAAGAGAGTGGCTCTGAGTATTCAAGAAGGTGAGAATTAGTAGGATTTCTTTCTTTTTTTATTTTTTAAGAATTAGCCATTTTTATGAGCAGGGAGACCTTGACAAGAGTCTCTGTCTAGAACACATAATGATGTAGAAGATTGGAGGAGGCAAAGTTATGGGGTGCGGAGGGCAGGCTCGGAGCTGGGTCTTCGAGGTAACTGCTTGGCTGTGGAATGTGGGAGTTGAGAAGGAGACAGGTGAGGAGGCTGCTGTGGGGTAGTAGGGGAGTTAAGGTACAAGTTGGTGGTTTGAACACCGGCTGGCATATATATGTGTGTGTATGTGAGTGTGTATATATATATATATTAATGTCCTTCATACATATATATGAAGCTTGTGGGAATTGTACTGGCCTCTGAAAACAAGGATTGCCTGGTTTTATCACTATACACAACTGATGATCTAATCCAGAGTGATCGGGCCCTGGTGCAGTGCAGTTTCTTCATAATTCATTTCTGTTCATCAGATGTTTTTAAATGCTATGTGCCAGGCGTGGGTGCAAGGCATGGGCTTCTAATTCTCAGATTTTAAGACGTTGTTAAGGTAAGAATGTTGTTGGTGAAACGAAGAGACCTGAAGGGGATGCCTCTGTGGATGGAGACATGGTTCTCTGTTGGAGCTAAATGCTGGCAGTGACTTGCAGGGTGTACTAAAGTGGAGAATTCGAAGGATGAGCAGTGCTTTCTGTTTGTGCTGTGTCCGTGTTAGAAATGGGAAGCATCACGTACAGACAGTGGCACGATCAGTAACGACATTGATGTAGAAATCCAAAGTCCTGCTATGGTTTGAAAATAAGAAAAAGTATTTCCTTGATGCTAAAGATTAAGGGTATTAATAAATATTTAGGAGTCAGAGACTAGATAGTATTGTAGAGACACAGAAAACTCACAATAGGGCAGCACCTGTGGCTCCGTGAGTAGGGCCATGGCCCCATATACTGAGGGTGGTAGGTTCGAACCCGGCCCCAGCCAAACTGCAACAACAACAACAAAAAAGTGGCCTGGCATTGTGGTGGACCCCTGTGGTCCCAGCTACTTGGGAGACTGAGGCAAGAGAATCTCCTAAGCCCGGGAGCTGGAGGGTGCTGTGAGCTGTGACGCCACGGCACTCTACTGAGGGTGACAAAGTAAGACTAAAAAAAAAAGAAAACTCACAATAGTATCTAAATTTTAAGTTTTCAAAAATGTTCTTCTGCATTATTTTTAGAGTTTTCCCCCTTCATTTCTATTTCAGGACTAATATTTGAGGTGGGCAGACATGAGGCAGGAGGGTAGGTGGAATCAAAGGTAATAATTAGGAGAAGAGCTTCCCTTTTCCTTTATGGCGGTTGTGAACCTGCTCATTTATTGAAATGAGTTCAATTTCATAAACATTGGTCATGGGCTTACTTTGTATAAAACACTGAGCTAGAAACCCTGCAATAATACCAAGAAGATTGTACCTAGTGCCCATCTTTCAGGAACGCACTCTCTCATTCTGCCCTTTCACATTTAGTAGTTTAGACTCAAGTAATGCTCTCGCTGCTCCACTGCAAAGTGATGTATCATTCAGAATTCAGAAAACCAACAGCAACTTAAGGGAATCAAATGATTCATAGATTGTTGATTATTTCAGAGGAAAAGGGGTTGATGTTACTGGTGGTAGATCTATTTATCAGATTTTCCACAAACTCTGTAGAGATCTGCAAACTGGCTTCAGTGGGCACCTTGCTCTGTCCTGCCCATGAAGCAAAATAGATGTAGTGTTTTTTGGAGTTAGACATGTGAGAAATTTCATAAGGCAGAAAAGAAAATATCTCTCAGGCTGGCGTGGTGGCTCATACCTATAATCCTAAACTCTGGGAGGCTGAGGAGGGTGGAGTTCCCTTGAGCTCAGGATTTCAAGACCAGCCTGAGCAATAGCAAGACCGCATCTCTACTAAAGATAGAAAAACTAGCTGGATGTCTTGGCGAGTGCTTGCAGTCCCATGTACTCAGGAGGCTGAGGCAAGAGGATTGCTTGAGCTCAGGAGTTTGAGGTTGCTGTGAGCTAGGCTAATGCCATGATACTTTAGCCAGGGTGACAGAGTAAGACTCTGTCTAAAAAAACAAAAACAAAAACAAACAAAAAAAGAGATAGTATAGAGGGTGTTGGAGGGTGGACTTCTGTTATAGATTTTGATAAAGACTCTGAGGCTTTCAACCTTATTGCCTTAATCTGCCACTTTGGGTACCTCTTGTTTTATATATATATATATATATATATATATTATTTTTTTTTTTTTTAACAGTTTTTGGCCGGGGCTGGGTTTGAACCTGCCACCTCCAGCATATGTGGCCAGCGCTTTACTCCTTTGAGCCACAGGCGCTGCCCAACATATGCCCCACTTTGACATAACTGGTTGGGGTATGTATGTATGTAGGTGATAAAACAAGAGTGTGTCCTTCTGTATTTGTTATCATGATTGAGGTAAATAGATGCATTTCCTCTAACTTTAAAAATATACAAGAAGGCTGAAACCTTGCCATCTCTGTCTATGATGGTAGCATGCATACTAGTTTTCTATGCTACGTAACAAATTACCAAAAACTTAGGTGCTTAAAACAATACACTTTTACCATCTCACAATTTCTGTGGGTCTGACAGCTGGCCATGGTGTACTGGGTTCTCTGCTCAGGGTCTCAGAAGGCTAAAATCAAGGTGGGGACCAGGCTATGTGCTCATCTGGAGGTACAAGGAGGGAATTATTTGCTTGAATGCTTAGGTTGCGGGCAGAATTTATGTCCTTGGAGTATAGAATTCATGGTAGGTAGCATCTCTGCTGCTTCAGATCTCTGGCTCTTGACTCTCTTTGAAAGGGCTTACTTTAGTAGGTAGGCCCACCCAGGATAATCTCCTTTTTTATTAAAGGCAACTGATTAGCGACTTTAATCACATCTGTAAATGCCTCCATATAGCATAATCTAATCATGAGAGTGACATCTTATCCCCTTTGTCATTTTGTTGGAAACAAATCACAGATTTTGCTTGCACTTGAGGGGATTTTGGTGCGATTTTGGGGTGCCGCCCTAGGCTGATGTGTCTTCCGCAGCAGTATGCTATAGTTTAAGTAACTTGTATGAGCAGTTTTATTGAAAGACAAGTATTTAAGCCTTTTTTTTTTCTTACATTCATATTTGGTGAGGGAGAGGAACTTAGGTTACAGAATAAATGTAGGTCGGGAAGGAGCAGTTTGGACAGTCAGGCCTTCTTTATCTCCAAGCCACTTCCACAAACCACAGGACCACTTTGCAGCTGGTAGGGAGCCAGTGTTCTGTGGGAGAGAAGTGAACAGGCTGCTTCTTTCAGCTTTCATTTTTTACTCTTGGGAAGGGAAAGGTCACAGATAATTTTCCTCCTTCTCTTCTTGGCATCTGAGATTTTGGCAAGATAACCTGCAAAATAATTAACATCTGATGTGAATAGCGACAGGAAAAAGCGAGAAAGCACTTTATGACTAATTATGTCTCTAGACAAATTATTTCCATTTTTTCCCCCTTGATTGTTTGTTCTTCCCATTTTGAGGTGGGAGTTAATTGGGGAGATGGAGAGAAAATGAAGATACAGAGTCCTTTACTTATGCCCTTGACTGGAATATGAAGGCAAGAGCAAGAATCAGAAACAGGCCACCAGAAATACTAACCATTAGGCATGAGAATGTAGAGCCCTACTCAGTTTGCACGGCTTTGTTGTCAGTGTGACTCTGGGATGGGCTTTATTTTCTGCCATTTACTGATGGAGTGCCTGGCACAGGGGAAGCACTCTAAGTAGCTGTATAATGAAGGAAGGAAATTAATCTTCCTAGATGGTAGGAGCATATGAGGAAACAGAGATGTGAATGCATTGAAAATGAGAATGTTGGGAAGCGTGACTCTGGCCTAGGTTGGTAAAAAAGATTATAAGATAGCAAGTGATTAGAGCCCAGAAGGAGGAGCCAGCGCCAGTGGCCAGCAGAAAGCCAGCTGGACAGTGGACTTGTATCCAGGGATGGTGAACTCTGTGTAGTCAGGGACTCACATTTATTATTGGGATATCCAAGCTAATGGATGTCCTGGGTTAACACAGTTTCTAAAATCTCTTCACTGGATGTCGTTGGTCAGTGGTGAACTCCATTTCAACCAACCAGTCTTGAGCTGGTAAGCCAAGGACTAACTAATTCTTGTGAAACATGGCATCTTTGCCTTTATAATCCAACCCCCTTGCCTTTGGTCTAAGGAATAGTCTTCAAAGGAGATGCTGCTCTCTTTTGTATGTATTTACATAGGGGGAAATCACTTTTGTTTTAAATGAATTGTCTTGTGAGTTAGTTTGACCATTACTAACCTTTTTGCAATGCATCAGATTTCCCTTGCCTTATCTGGAAGTTAACTTTTTTCTTTTCTTTTTTTCTTGAGACAGAGTCTTACTATGTCACCTTTGATAGAGTACTATGGTGTCACAGCTCACAGCAACCTCAAACTCTTGGGCTTAAGTGATTCTCTTGCTCAGCCTCCCAAGTAGGGAAGTTAACTTGTCTTAACAATCATTATTCTTGCCGGGAGTGGTAGCTCACGCCTGTGATCCCAGTACTCTGGGGAGCCGAGTGGGTGGACTGCTTGAGCTCAGGAGTTTGAGACCAGCCTGAGGGAGAATGAGACCCCCATTTCTAAAAATAGCCAGATATTGTGGTGGGCACCTGTAGTCCCAGCTACTTGGGAGGCTGAGGCAAAAGGATCACTTGAGCTCAAGAGTTTGACATTGCTGTGAGCTACGACGCCACAGCATTCTACCCAAGGTGACAAAGTAAGACTCTGTTGCCCACCCCTCAAAAAGGTCATTATTCTTAACACTTATTATTGTACCAGAGTTTATTTTTCTTTTATCAAGTAGGAGAGGAAGAAAGCTAGAAACCTAAAGAACTTGAGGACTGGCACTGAAGGAAGTTCTTCAAGGTCTTTGAGGAAGTTGAAAGGAGGTGCCCTTGGGAGGAATAAGGCCCAGATAGGCTGTCTAGTTCTCTTCAGACTTTAGGTGCTGGAGGGCTGTAGTATGTATGTAATAGTACGTAGGCCTTACTAGGATGGTATTGCCATGTTTTGCCTGAACAGTTTGCTTTCCCCCTCATTCACTATCTTTTTTATTTTTCAATTTGAAAGCAGTCACTATTTATTAACTGACCACATTACAGAAACAATCAGGGCAGATACCTTAGTTCATTCTTCTAATAAGCCTATTGATTTGGTCTTCCCTGTTACCAGCATCTCTACCTACTACAGAGTGGGTTGTCTTTTTCTTCATTCCCCCCATGGAGATGATAACTTGAAGGGCCACAAGAAGTTATTTGCTACTTTGAAGCATTTTCCAACAGTATAGATGTAATGAATCAGATCCTCCATGCAGATGATGCCATATTTACCAAGAGATCGTGCAACCAAACTGTTATCAGTCAATGCAATTCGTTTCTTATTGATTTTGCGCATTTACTGACTTCAGATTTGGGTACCCCCATGCAATATATGGTTCAACAATCCTCAGCATGTTAATGGAAGCCTTGTTGAGCTTAACAAAAGTTCCATTGAAGATCTGGTGAAGGCGAAGAAGAAGGTGCCACACCTTTCGGACCTTTGGACTCACCACTGAGCCCTCTGATCCTGATGACAAATGCCAATTTGGGTTCTGCAGGTACATAGAAGTTACCAGCTTTTCTTGCCATCCTAGCCATCTGCATCTCAGTTCTGTACATCTGCCTGTGTTCTTTATGATAATGCTTGGCTTTTTCACAGATAAGCTTCCTCCTTGCCTTTCGAAGCCTCTTTTGGGCACACTTCTTTCTCAGATGCTTGATCTTCAGCTCTGCGAAATTCTTTCGCTTTTTCTTAAGGGCTTCTGGCACCCTCCATGGTTCCAGGTGGAAAAGGAGGACCTCATTCACTATCTTTCATTACGAGGTGGCAACATTTCTCAGAAGCTCTGGTGCAGGTAGTTTTTTTCACCAGCCATGTTGGACTGGGGCTAAGTGTAAGTACCAGACTAACAGCAGAGAGTAGGGATAAACTGTGCCATAGAAGAAGGCTAAGAAATAGTCCTGTGCTAGGTTTTCTGGCGGGTCGACCTTATCATCCTAAGTGAGTAGCGTTGGTGGCAGAAGGACAGAGCTCCCGTAAGATGTGTCAGTGCGGGAAGCCTGGGAAGGCCTTGGCAAGCCTGTAGTTGGGACAGATTGGAGTGTCTGCCTGCTCAGAAGTGTGAGCCATATGGAGCACATCACACCTGTGCCACACAATCTGTACTCACTGCCCACTGTTTCCAAAACAATGATTTTTCTGGTTTAGGTGAATTATACATCTAATATGTTGATGTCTGGCTATTGGTGGTTTAAAAACAATACTGAACATTTGGTCCCTGGCTTACTTAACCTCTTAGGGATGGGAGTAACAAGCTCAGTTGATCTTGCTTTGAAGGGGAAACATACGCCCTTTGACTGATACCTTGGGGTATTTGGACAGCCCCCAGGACTCCTTTATGATTCTAGTTTTTACTAATCACCTATGGACATCTCTTGCTTCTGCTTAACTCTTGCTGGTTAGCAAGAATTTTGCCTAGCAAAATTGTTTAGCACCTAGGCATTTGGGTCGTATTTTTATAATTATCATTCCTCACAGATTGGGTATAATAATTTTAGGGTGCTCCGTTTCCCTTCTTTTCCTTTGAATTTGTATTGATCCAAGTGATAGAAATTATAAATCAATTCATATTCTTTGGCATAATGCCCAGGATATTTTTATTTATTTATTTAGTTTTTGAGACAGAGCCTCAAGCTATCGCCCTGGGTAGAGTGCTATGGTGTCACAGCTCAAAGCAACCTCCAACTCCTGGGCTTAAGTGATTCTCTTAACCTCAGCCTCTCAAGTAGCTGGGACTACAGGCGCCCACCACAACGCCCGGCTATTTTTTGCTTGTATTTGTCATTGTTGTTTGACAGGCCCAGGCTGGATTCGAACCCACCAGCTCTGGTGTATATGGCTGGCGCCTTTGCTGCTTGAGCTACAGGCACCACCTAAAATATTTATTTAAAAAAAAGTCCATTTCTCTATTTTTATCTATTTTCCCACTCTTGTTTTGTTAACTTAGTTCATGTTGTTTGGTTTGCACAGGCATAATTTTGTCATTTTGAAGGCAATTTCCTTAAGTTTCTGAGTATGATATCGGCAGGGGTGGTGCGGAGAGTAGGGAGAAAAAGGAGGGTAAGTGGTAGGTGATGACAGGGTGATACCACCAAGTAGTGGGAAGTTTCAGGTTACAAAGGATTTTCTCTAACCTGTGCTCCATTTTATTAGATAATTACAAGTAGTTAGGGACACTGTATAAATGTAGAAGGTGAGCTTATGTTAATATTGACAGCTGGATAGTATAACAAGAATTTCTATTTTATGTTTTTCATTAAATTTCCTTGCATTTTAGTAGGTGTTTATTTTTGTTTATCTTCATGTAGGATTAAAGCTAGGTAACCATTTTATTTATTTATTTATTTAGGCCACATGTGTCAGTTAAAAGTAAGGAGGGAGCCCGGTGCAGTGGCTTGTGGCTGTAATCCTAGCACTTTGGGAGGCCAAGGTGGGTGAATTGCTTGAGCTTAGGAGTTTAAGACCAGCCTAAGCAAGAGTGAAACCTTGTCTTTGAAAGTAGCTGGGCATTGTGGCAGGCTCTTGTAGTCCCACCAACTTGGAGGCTGAGGCTAGCAGTGGTTCTTAACCTGTGGGTCATGACCCACAGGAACTGTATTAAAGGCTTGCAGTATTAGGAAGGTTGAGAACCACTGGGCTAGAGCATCTCTTGAGCCCAAGAGTCTGGGGTTTCTGTGAGTCATGAGGCCATGGCACTCTACGGAGGGCGAAAAAGTGAGAATCCGCCTCAAAAAAAAAAAAAAAGTAAGGAGGGATTGGTACAGATTAAGGATAAAAACACTATTGCTATTGTTAGTTCTGGCCTCTTGCCTAAAATCTGGCCAGTCTTACAGCTTTGAACTCAGTTTATTGCTGAGGCTGGGAATCACCACAAATCAGTATGATTAGGCTCTAATTTTTTTTTAACTAATTGATTGATTAAATTCTTGAACTCTTATTATTTCAGCAGACGCTGATACTTGGATGGTGGTACTGGATCCTGTGAAGGCTGGTGGGCCTTTCGAACTGATGGCACAACAGATTTTGGGGAGAATGAACACCACCCAGACAGTTCACGATGTTTTGTTTGGAGATGTCTGGCTCTGTAGTGGGCAGAGTAACATGCAGATGACTGTGCTACAGGTAATTTTCAGAGCTACCGCAATAATCACCAGTGTCAATGTCGTGACGAAGAAGAAAAAGGAGGAGGAGGAGGGAGGAAATGATGAACTTAACACATGCTAAGATCGGTTCTCAGCGCTCTGAATGCATTAATTAATCTGATTTAACAGCCTTAAGAGGTAAATTACCAATTAAATTGGTAGTTATTGACTGGCACTCATATTTTTTATACATTTTGATTTTCTTCCTTTCATAGGTTAAGAGCTTGAAAAAATTACTAGGACTTTCTCCAAAATGGAGCTTCTTTACAAGTTGATTTTCATTTTCTTGCCTTTTATTTTTATTATCCTCCCTCTTTGAGAAACATTTACATTTGAGGGTTAAAAATCTTTACATCTGGACCATGATCTCAATTTATTTCCCTTTTTGCAAAGCTTGTACAATTGAGTGCTTTTAGGTACTTTGATTTCTTGTTTTGCTTCAATAGCTTCTATTCCTTATAGTTTCGCCTTCATTTTTTTTTTTTCCCTTTTTTAAGCTATTTCTAAATAACGCTGCTACAATGATCTGACTCTGGACCTATCTACTTCATCATTTGTTTTCTGATTCAGAACCTAAATTACTGTATTTAAGTCTTCCTAATTAATATTTTATTTACCCTTACTTTCTGCCTTATTTAAACATATAGAAGGCTTTTGAAGTGAAGTGTTTATTAAATTGAACTTTGTTTTAGCATAAGTGAGTGGAAACCAAGTTGAAGTTTTAACTTTTGGTAGCATGGTTCTGTATAGAAGTGAAATCGCTGTTAACTCATGAAGGAAAACAGTATTTATCTTTTTCTATATATTTTTTGAGACAGGGGTATTGCTCTGATCCCAGGCTAGAGTGCAGTAATGCCATCATAGCTCACTGCAACCTCAAACTCCTGGGCTCAAGCCAACCTCTTGCCTCAGCAGCCTTCTGAGTAGCTGGGACTGCAGGAATGTGCTACCACGGCTGGCTAATTTTTCTGATTTTTGTAGAGATGGGGGGTCTCACTCCGCTCAGGCTGGGAAAACAGTACTTTTCTTAATGCGTTAATTGCAGCTCCGTGTTTGTACAGAAAGGCATGAACCAGATCTGTTTGCCTCTATGTAGTCACTTTCTCAGTGGCGGTCTGTGCCAGGGGATCCCATCCCACTTTCTGTCAAGTTAAATCAGATTTTGATTGTTAGGAGTAAACACATTTTTTTTTCCCTCCTGCCTAGAATTTACTCTTAACCATCTTCAATATTAGGCTAGGGCTGTAAACTCTAAGATGTAAGGGAATAGAGAAAAGATTCCATCTGAAACATCCAAGTGTTAATTTTTAATTTTTTTTTTTTGTTTTAAATCATGCACTTAGTTTGCAAGACAGCATTTTAGGTGCTGATGGTACCAAAAGCCAAGTTTTCTAGTCTCTTAACAGTCTGTAGAATCTTATATATATTTTTTTTTTATCAAAAGATGCTTTACGTAGCTTCGCTTGCTTCTTTTCACACCACACACACACACTCACACACACTCACACACAGCGTCTGTCTCTTTCCCTTCTCCCCTTCCACGTGACTTTTCCGAGGAGGTAAGATTTCCACTATAACCTACCACTGTTCACATTCAAATGCAGGAAACGGCAGATTGTATGCCCATCTTGTTGTTAGGGTAAAGTAGAATTTTAAAACCGAGTGTTATTTATAACACTGAGTGAGATGTTTATAAATGGAGAGAAGTCTAAATGTTCATCTGTCGCCTCCTAAGTCAGGGTAGGTCTTAAGACTTGGATTATTTCTAGGTAGGCCCAGAAAAAGATGACCAGTGTCAGTGAGGAAACCTATTTTTCAGTGTCTTGAGCCTCCCCACATTCCTACTTTACAAGTGGAGAAGGGAAGCTCCAGAAGAGAAGGGCTGGCACCGTGTTACAGGAGAGATTCACAGAAGGTGACAGCTGGCTTTTTATAGTCGGTCCCACCATAGTGACAGGTAACTTCACTAACAGAGTCTCCAAATTCTTTTAAGTAAATAAGATTTTCCTATGTTTTTCTGCGCGCGCGCGCGCGCACACACACGCATCGTTCCCCTCCCCCACACAGACCCCATGCCAACATTCTCCGAGGAAATAGATTCTTGACGTGTCTTCATTAATTCAAGAATGTGGCATAAAGGTTACAAAATGAACACTGGTGAGCAGCTGCTTTGATGGTGAATGGTCCAGTCCCTCGAGAGGCCGCGGTGCTCTCTCTCAGCCTCCGCAGAGTTAATGACTTCAAATACCTTGGTGTTCATTTACATCCTCATTTAAATACTTGGTAGAAAAATAATTACACTGAGGTGTTTGATGAGATGAAATCTGATCTCGGCAGATGGAGCAAGGCTTCCCCTTTCATCAGCAGGGAAACCAAGTGTCATTTAAATGAAAATCTTCCTGAAATCTCTTTATTCCTAAATTTGCTGCCAATATCCCCGAGGAGATGCTTCCATCAAAAAGGCCCAGTGATCTGGGGAGAGGATACCGATTTCTTAGTAATTGTCATGACATTCATCGTCAGGTCCAGCCGGAATCGCCCCCACCCCCACCTTTGTTACCACTTTCTGTGGATTTCAAGTTTTGGTTTGAAATAAGACACAAATGGGAGTTTGAAAATGGAAGTTTTCCAGCCAGTGTTTTGGATCCAGCTCCGCGTGCTGGTAACAGTGTAGGAGAATGCCAGCCACCCTGACTCTGCCGGCCTCTCGCAGCGCTCAAAGACAAGTAACGTGCGCTCCCAGACTGCCTCCCCAAGCTGGCGTCTCCCTGCGACGAGGCACTTGAGTTCCCAGCCAGTGCGGAAGCCAGTGTGGGCGGAGAGAATGAAAGCGATTTCATCCACCGTTTCCATGGAAGCGGCATACCATCCTTAGTGTTTAGCGCAGAACTGAATTTCAAAGGAGGCAACTTTTTGCAGGTACTTGGTGCTGAAAAATAATTTCCCTGCCAGAATGTACCGAGTGCATCAGCCTGTTCCTATCCTGTAGCGTTTAGATTTAATTTGCAGGTGAGATCCTGAAGGAACGGCTCTGGGTTACCTTTGGCATTTTCCTGAGACCACGCATAATCTCTGGCCTGGTAGTGCGAAGACCAGCAACCCTGACAGGCTGGAGCTGCTGCTACCAGGGAGAATTTCAGGTTGTGGCTTCCATTGTGACCAAAGGGCCATTTCGTTTGCATCTGCCTGTCTTATTGGCCTGCAGCAGGCTCAGTGGCACATCAAGAGGCGATTCCAGGGGCAGTGGGTGTCAGTGAAATGCGCTGTGGGGGCACCCTGGCTGCTCCTTCGTTTCTCTTCTACTGTGGCTGGAGGGCCAGCTGTATTCTCCGTGGTGGGTGGGAGGGAAGAAGAGCCAGCTGCGCACTCTGGCCAGCGGCCAATGGAAAGTATCCCAGCCTGGTGCCTTGTGCGGTGGCAGCCCTGACTCAGCTGGAGCACTTGTTCCCTCAGGCAAAAGGAAACACAGCTTCCTGATTCTCCTCTTAGCCCTTTGTTTTGGAAAGAGAAGCTGGATTAGCCCAGGAGGCTAGAGAGGACTTAGGTAAAAACCCACATCAAAGCAAAACAAGGCATTTCTGATACAGTCTTTTAAAAAGAAAAATATAATTAAAAAAAATCACGATTAAAGGAAATAGAACTTGCGTGTTAAGTTCATAGAGGAATGATGCTTAAGAGGCCTAACAAAGAAATTACGCACATTCTTGTCCACGAAAGCCCTAAGCTGTTCCTGGCGTATTCTTGGCAGCTGATGAGGTTTCAGAAAGCGATTTGGGGAAACATGATCTGTCTTTGGTCGGACCCTTTCCTTTTTCTTGTTCTTTGGGACTGTTCTAAGCTGTTACCCTGAGCCCCAATTTTCTTTTTTTTGAGACAGAGCCTCCAGCTGTCCCCCTGGGTAGAGTGCCGTGGCATTACAGCTCACAGCAACCTCCAACTCCTGGGCTCAAGCGAGTCTCCTGCCTCCGCCTCCCAAGTAGCTGGGACCACAGGCGCCCGCCACAATGCCCGGCTGTTTTTTGGTTGCAGCTGTCATTGTTGTTTGGCGGGTCCGGGCTGGGGATTCGAACCCGCCACCCTAGGTGTACGTGGCTGACGCCTTAGCCGGTTGAGCTAATGGCGCTGAGCCTGAACCCCAATTTTCAAACCCCATGCTTTTCTTCAGTGATTTGCCAGAACCAAGATGATAATGCAGTTGGCTTTCTGTATCCATGAGTTCCACACCTACAGAGTCAATCACCCATGAACTGAAAATATTTGAAAAAAACCAATACAACAATTAAAAAGATTCAAATAAAAAAAACCCAATAAAGTTCACATTAGTATTCCTTATCTGAAATGCTTAGGAGCAGAAGTGTTTTGGATTATGGGTTTTTCGAACTTTAGAATATTTCACATACATAAGGAGATATGTTGGAGCAGGGACTCAAGTCTAAATGTGAAATTCATGTACGTTTCAGATATACCTTCTGCTCATAGCCTGAAGGTAATTTTACACAACCTTTTTAATAATTTTGTGCATGAACCGAAGTTTGTGTTGAGTACCGACATGTGGAATTTTCCATTTTGGGGTGTTGTGTTGGCACTCAAAAAGTTTGGGATTTGAGGTGGCACCCACAGCTCAGTGGGTAGGGCGCTGGCCACATACCCCAAGGCTGAATGGTTTGAACCTGGCCTGGCCTGCTACACAACAATGACAATTGCAATAACAACAACAAAAAGCCGTGCATTGTAGCAGGTGCCTGTAGTCCCAGCTACTTGGGAGGCTGAGGCAAGAGAATCGCTTAAGCCCAAGAGTTTGAGGTGGTTGTGTGAGCTGTGATGCCACAGTACTCTACCCCAGGGCGATAGCTTGAGATTCTATCTCAAAAAAAAAAAGTTTTGGATTTGAGAGCATTTTGGATTTTGGAGTATAGGTTAGGGGAGGATCAACCCATGTAACAACTATTTACATAGCATTTATATTCTATTATAAGTAATCTGGAGATGATTCGAAGCATACAGGAAGATATTTGTAGGTTATATTGATATATAAATATACCATTTTATATAAGGATTTTTGAGCATCTTTAAACCTAAGGGAGGAGAGGTCATGGAACCAATCCTTGGCAGCTATGGAAGGACAGTTATAAACATTTTGAGAGTGATTTTAGTATGTTCAGTAGTTCACTCATTTCTCAGACGTGTTTCTTTTGATCTTACTTCTCTTTTGTGGTACGGATTAGAAAAACCTACCTCTCCAAGGCCTTTTTGGGGTCCACATGGGATACTAAGCACCATTTTTTATAATTGCCAGGCCTTTGTGTGATCAGATGCTTTTTCAGAGTAAAAGTGTTCCAGTTTCAAGATACCACAGTGTTCTAATTCATAGTTCGCATTGTTAGCCTAAACGTCTCCACCACTCCTCTTGGCTAATGGAGACTACTCCTTAAGATCCTGGGTTTCATGATTTTCCTGTGCTCTTTGGGAACATGATTCATCCTGGTGCCTCTTGGTCAGAGTGGAGCAAGGTGATTCAATCTGTCCTGTTGATTTTAGTTTTACTTATTTGATCTCAGTATATTGAAGGCTCAGAAGGTACTCGTAGGATTAGTAGTGTTGGTTACTAAGAGGCATCAGGCTAATTCACCACCCACTAGCTTAAACGACATTTCAATTTCTCTTCTAGATATTTAATGCTACAAGGGAGTTGTCTAACACTGCTGCCTATCAGTCTGTCCGCATCCTCTCCGTCTCTCTCCTTCAGGCAGAGCAGGAGCTGGAGGACCTGGCTTCCGTTGACTTGGAGTGGTCTAAGCCCACCTCAGGTACATGACTGCTCCAACATGTGCCGTCTCTTACGTACTGGGTTAGTGCCTCGAGTGGAATCTATGACCCTGAGATTAATTCTTAACTGTCTATTTATTATTACTCAACTCTCTTTTCATCCAGTTCTTATGGACTCTCCACTCCATTCCTGGTGCTGTTTCATATGTTTCTTCTCAAGACTCTACCAGTGACTCTTCTCTCCCTTGTGATGACGAAGTGGCCTTTCCTTCCACAACTTCAGTGAAAATACTGAGGCCCTTCAGCATGGGCGTTGCCAGCATCCATCGCCAGAGCCTTAACTTGGTATTATTTTCTTCTCATTCTTCCTTTGTTTCTATGTCTGAAGGCAATGGATTTGTCTTGTTTCAGGGCTAACTCTGAAATGTGGGCTCTTACTTCCTCCAGAGCCCAGAGCCTCCTTTTATCCCTTAGGCTGTGTTCTCTCCCTGTCTGCCATTCACCATGGGGTCTTTATTTCATGATGACTCTGTGTCAGGCTCTGTGCTCTTCCCCTGGACACAGAAGTGACTAGACAGACAGTCTCTATCTCAGATCCTAGCCTTTCCTTTGTTCTAACAAAACAAGGCAAAGCTAAACCTAACACCCTTCTCCTGATAGCTCATCTCTCTCCTTTGCTTTGTTAAACCTTTCTAGAATATCATTTGTTTTCATTCTTTCCCTACCTTTCCATGTGTTCACTCTTGAACCCTTTGTAATACGGCTTTTCTTCCACTTTGAGAAGAAATTTGAACTTGTGTTCAACCTCAAGGTTACTGTTCTTCTAATTATAAACCCAGGGACCTTTGCACCTTTTGACACTGTAGACCATCCCTCCTAGAAACTGTATTACTCTTAGCTTGCCTGGTATTTCCTTTTCCTAGTCCTCTGTGTTCTTCATCCTCATTTCTTTGCATTTTAAGCCTATTCAAAAGTGATCTTTGTGTTTTTTCTCTGGGCTCTTTTCTTTTTTGTCTATATTTGCTTTACCTTGATGACCTCAGTGGTACCTATATTTTCAAGTGTTCATTCATTCAACAATTATTTGAGTGCCTACTATGTGCTACACTGTTCTAAGTGATGGGGGTATAACAGTAAATAAAACAGGCAAGACCACCTAACCTCATGGAGTTTATAGTGCAGTTAGAGGGAATACAGAAAATGAATAATAAAATTAGTAAATATACACGAAGTTACCTGATGCTATGCTTTGTCACTATCTGAACTCTCCTGTGGGAGCTCAGGAAGTGAATAGATTCTGGTAATTTTGGATGAATCCTTTGCTATATAAACTCTTATTACCTATTATCCAAAGTTCAGAAATCCATCAGATTTGGAAATGTGTTACGTCTTGCTATCTGAACTCTTTTTTTTACTCTCTGAACTCAGAGACTGAATCAATTTAGACATCATGGGATAGTTTAGAGGGGGAAGTATGCTAGTGAGACAAAAATAAATCAATAAGATACATTATGGGAGGGAGTGTTTGGGCAGGGATGGGGGAGTGCTTTGCAATTAAGAGTGGCCAGGGAAGTCCTGACTAGGAACGATGGCATTTCAGTAATAAGCTGAACAAGGTGAGGCTATGCAGAGATCCAGGGAAGAGCAGAGAGGATCGAGTCTCTCCCACAGTTAGACTCTTACCTGCCTTCTGTTGTAGCATTTCTCTCACTGTAGCTGGAAAAATTCCTCGGACTCTAAGGACTCACTGAATTACCATAGACTCCCCTGGATGATCCAGGGTACTCTCCCCATCTCAACGTCCTTAACCCTGACCACATCTACAGCATCCCTTTAGCTCTGTGGGCCCCGGGGGTCGGGGCAGAGACACCTTCCTTCTCAGTCTCAGTCATTTCCAGGGCTTTTCCATTTCATTTACTTCCCGATGTGGCTCCGTCCTCCCCTTAGTCTCCATCTTCTGCTATTTTCCTTTTGTAGCCTCTGCTCTAGCCAAATGCTTGCAGCATATTTCCTCTTGCATGTGCCTTTCACATGTTTTTCTTCTGTCTGGAAGGCCAGCCATGTTTACGGAACTCCTATCCCTCCTTCAAGGCTTCCCCAGCCCTCTTCTTTCTACGTCCTGCCTATCAGTGACACTACCTCTATACTGGGACCACCCACCACAGCCAGTCACCAGCAGCCAGCTGACTCTCAACCATGCCATAGATGTCAGGGGGACAGAAGAGAATAAGGAGACTTCTCTGCCTTCGGGTACCCGGTAGTGTAGTGGGGTAAGGGAAACACTAGCAAGACCATTACAAAAAAGTGCGGCAAGAGAGCTCTGCATAGGGCATCATGGAAGCTCAGGGAGGAGGTCAGTCTGATCTGCCTCTCATTTGATATTCGTAACACTTATTTGTATATTTTGAGGCACCAAGTTCTGCTATATAGTTTATTCAACTAAGTTCTTGCCTTATTATGTAAACTGTAGGACTTACGAGGAGAGTGGTTCCTTGTTTCTCTATAGCTCTGTCATTCCTATATCCCAGCCATCTAGAAGTTCTGCCACATAGTAGGTGCTCAATCAATCTGAACTCATTTGAAATTGATCTGAATCGCCACCATTGCACTACCTACTTCAGAGTGCCAGAACTGCACTGAGTTTGGAACTTTTGTGGCACTAAGCCAGTGAGTTAGACATAGTAAGTCTGGTCTAGTGAGTTAGTTCTAGTAAGTAAATACTGGGTTGAATTGGTCCCCCGGTTATGTGTGTGTACGTGTTCCCCTCTTCCTCCTCTTTCCTCTATCGTGGAAATCGCTCGCTCTGACCAGCGCTGGTTACTGGGCAATGTAGACAAATGACTTAGACTGTGCCCGAAATTGAAACACTAGTGTTGGTTTCTGTTACTTTCCCTTTTGGCCAAATTTCCCATTGTGTATCTGACAGTGTTTTCATTAGCATAGCTATAAACTTGGGTATAAAACATTTCTTCTCAACATGCTTCCTCTTGCCTTTTCCCTTCACAGATCTAAGGGGGAATGAGTGGGAAGAGAGGGGTTCAAGAAAGGGTAGCACAGGGCCCCACGGCCTCCTGCCTCTCACCTTTCGAGGGGAGCTTTAATAATATTCCTAGATTCTGAAGCACCTGTATGTGATGGGAAGCACGAGGAAGCCCACTTGCCTGGCTGGAGAGTTCTGGCTCCTTGATTATGGGAACGCATTATTTTATACTCAAATCGAGACCAAAATAATGACCGCTGCCTCTGTCTTATGAGAACAAGCATTTTGAGCAACTGAAAAGAAAATGAAGACATTGAAGTGACAGTTTTCCCCATGGGGAAAGATTTTCCTTAGGAAAGGTCTGAAGGAGCATGTCGGTCTCCATGCTGCCTCTGCTCATTGCCTCTCAGTGATGTCCCCGGTTTGAAGTCTTAGAAAGGAACAGAAGTGATGACCAAAGCTCACCCTTCTCACTTAGACCTGTCTAGTAGCTGTAGCTTGTATCCATCTACTTTTTCTCTGACTCTTCCTTTAACTATTTCTCTTAACAGAGAACTTAGGCCATGGATATTTCAGGTACATGTCAGCAGTGTGCTGGCTTTTTGGGCGTCACCTGTATGACACTGTGCAGCATCCCATTGGGCTCATCTCATCCACCTGGAGTGGGACACCCATTGAAGCCTGGTCATCTAGAAGGTCACTGAAAGCCTGTGGCATTCATACGCAAGGGTAAGAAAGCATTCTGCAGTTTAAGAGATAGCCTACTAGAGAATTACTGAAGAGGGAGGATTATGGTCACCTTTGAGGAGTTAAGTATGTGTTGAGTGTTCAAATATGTATTAAGTTTATGGAATTCATTCACAGACAGGGGAGATAGTGTCATCACCACCACAGTCATCTGAGAATATGTCAAAAATAAATTATGATCCTTTTCCTTAGTAATAGTAATAGCTAATACTTACTGAAAGCTTTCCATATACCAGCTACTGTTTTAAGCACCTTATATATATTAATTCATATAAGACAACAGTCCTTTGAAGTGTAGTTACTATTAGCATGCTAACAGTGTCTAATGGATGAAGACATTAATTCTCAGAGAGATATAGTATCTTTGTACATGGACACAACTAGCAAGAGGCCGAGTCTGTCTTCCAGGTGTGTGCTTCTAGACTCTGCTCTGTCACGTAGCAGAATAAATTGTCCAGTAGGAAGTACAAATGTCTGAACACGAACTTAGAGAAATACATTAGTATACTGACTGTGAAAGCCACTTAGGAAAAGCTGGGTCCGGAGAATACTTGTGGGGAGAAAGGGTGAGCTAATAAGAATCTCAATACTTGGGCGGCGCCTGTGGCTCAAAGGAGGAGGGCGCCGGCCCCATATGCTGGAGGTGGCGGTTCAAACTCAGCCCTGGCCAAAAACTGCAAAAAAAAAAAAAGAAAAAAAAAGTATCTCAACACTCATGCCAACCCAGAGACGAGCAGTTTGTGACCTGCTTTCACGGACATTGTCTCATTCACTCTGGGAGGGGGGTGGACTTGAGCTGTCGGTGTGGTTTGGGAATTACAGGTTTGCCTAGGGGGGAGTGAAGACCCTCAACTTTGGACCAGGAAGCACAGCCTGCAGTGGAGTAGGAGGTCAGAGGCAGCACACAGTCAGGGAGGGGATTTAAAGCCAGGCCTCTCAGGTCTCAGGGGTAAAAAGGATCATACCAAGGGTGTGGGAAAGTGGCCATTGTCACACACCAGAGTTAGGAGGCTACATTCCTGTAAGTATTCTGCAGAGAAATTTGGGAACATTTTCAAAGTCTTCAGAAAATGTTCCCTTTGACCCAGCAATTTCATTTCTGGAAATTTATCTTAAGGAAATAAATAACTAAGCATATATGCAGTGATTTAATTATAAGGAAGAGGATTGTGGCCTTAGAAAATCAAAAAGTTTAAAACAACCTAAGTATCCATCCAGCGAGTAGTGGGCTAAATAAATTTATTGACCTTGTGAAAAACCCATGATAAAACATTTGTCTGGCTTTAAAGACTTTGCCTAGACGCTGGGATGGCCCACTCTGATCTCATGGCAAGCTGACTGATATATTTACCTTGGAGAGAATGTGCAGGTGAGATCCAGAGACTGTTGACGTGTTTTTATGTGAAACAGGTTCATTCAACTTAATTCTGTGTCACTTTCCTTAGAAGTTTGTGCCAAGTGAAAGTGGACAGAGGGCAATTTAAGGATTGTCATGTCATCGGTCACTCACTCTCTGGTGACACTTGGGCATCTTACTGATTTCAGGTACATTCCGCGTGATTCTGTAACTGGACCCTCTGAGCCGTCTGTTCTCTGGAACTCTATGATCTACCCGCTCCATAAAATGACTCTGAAAGGCGTGATATGGTACCAGGGTGAGTGTTCAGTTTGCTAATTCTCCCTGGTATCAGTCAGCTTCTGCTGTGTAACAAACCTCCCTAGAACTTAGTGGCTTAAAACAACAGTACGTTTATAATTTTATTTAGCTTACAACTCTTGGGTTTACAGGGTAGTTTTTCTTCTAGACTGCTTCAGCTAATTTCTACTGGGATTGCTTATGTGTCTTTAGCCACCAGACAGGTTGTCTGGTGACCAGATGGTCTACTGTGGCCCCATCCTCCTGTCTGCAGACTGGGGGGTGTCTGCTGGTGCATCCTGGTTCCTAGGTGGCCCCTCATCTTTCTGCAAGCTAGTTTGGACTCATTTTTTATTTACATGGTAGTTTCAGGATTGCAGATGCATCATGAGAGAGCAGAACTTGAAGCTGAAGTGATTTCAAGCCTCTGCTTGCATGATGTTTACTGACGCCCCATTGGCCAGAGAAAGTCACAGGGAGGAGAGTGCAGGGAGGAGTGTGGCTATTTTTATAGTTTGTCCTGTGCACCTCTTACAGTTTTGACTGTTTTTAGGGGAGGCCAATATGAATTATAACACAGACCTGTACAACTGCACGTTCCCTGCACTCATTGAAGACTGGCGCCGCACCTTCCACAATGGCTCCCAGGGGCAGACGGAGCTCTTCTTCCCGTTTGGATTTGTCCAGGTACGGTTTGGATCAAGGCTCGCCTGTTCATGTCAGTGTTGGTTCCTGTGTTGAGAGTGTGCATGGGAATTTATCTCAGGTTGTTGATGAGACAATGACATCTTTTTATTTTATTTTATTTTATTATGTTTTTTGAGAGAGAATCTCACTTTGTTGCCCTTGGTAGAGTGCTGTGGCATCTTAGTTCACAGCAAGCTCAAACTCTTGCCTGTACCTCCTGAGTAGCTGGGACTATAGGTGCTTCCCCAAAGCCCGGCACCATTTTTAGAGATGGAGTCTTGCTCTTGCTCAGGCTGGTCTGGAACCAATAAGCTCTGGCAATCCACCCGCCTTGGCCTCCCAGAGTGCTAGGATTACAGGCGTAAGCCACCATGCCTGGCCAATTTAATCTCTTAAAAAAGTTAAGTGACTAATATTTCTTTTTATTAAAAAAGTATTATAGATTCATTGATGAAATATTAAAAAGATAAGCAAAAAAGAAGCTAAAAGAGCTGATAATCCTATAATCCAGAAATAAGCGTCTGTTCATGTATTTTTGAAATAGAATCTATACTATATCTTGCTTTTTTCTTTTAAAGTCACAGCACTTTTTTCATGTTAATAATCTTCAACATAACTTGTAATGGTTGCAGAATACTCTGACATATTGGTTGGATTGTGATTTATTTAGCTAGTTTTCAATAGATAGGCATTTTATTTTAAATATTTTACTTTATAAGCATTGGCATGTTTATTTTCCTTGTTGGTAAATCATTGCACCATAAAATAATTTATTCCATAAAATAATTCCATAATATAATTCCATAAAATAATTTCCCAGAAATGAAATTTCTGATTCAAAAGGCATACCTTTATAAGGCTTTGAGCATGTTCCCAGTTTCTCTGTAGACATTTATGAACTCATGTAAATTTATACTCTTAGCAACTATCTGTAAGAAAGTCCACTTCCCCATAGCTTCCCTAACTTGGTGTTATTCCTGTCACCCCTTGGAATGTACCATGCTTTCTCCTAGGCCATCACACATATCCCTAGCCTGGAACCATCTTTTCCATATTTTGCTTCTAATCATCCTTTAGATATCAGCCTGGATATTAGTTAGGAAACCTGTAACTATCCAAAGTCTGGGTTAGATTCTCCCTTTCCTCAGATTATGGGCTTTCTTAGAGCCCCCTACATCCCTTTTTTATTTGCATGTAGGTCGTGCACATAACCATACTTTCCTGGACCACACTTACATCCCTAGTTCCTAGTTGGTCAGCATTCATTAGATAGTGGCTTAACACATGAACATATATATCAAGAGAAACCAGACTTGGAATTAGAGATAACTCATCAGAAAGATTCTGTTTTGCTCCCTGCATAAAAAAATAAACATATTTGGCCAAGGTCATGATTCCTTTGCCTTCACCTGATCATATGACCTCACCAAAGATGTAGAGTATAGTTCTAGGATTTTTACAACACAGGAAATTAAATAAACAAGGTGTTATAAAAACAAAGCCCAGTTCACAACACCGTGACAGAGTAGGCTGTGCTGTTGG
Organism: Otolemur garnettii; assembly: GCF_000181295.1. Classification (NCBI taxonomy): domain Eukaryota; kingdom Metazoa; phylum Chordata; class Mammalia; order Primates; family Galagidae; genus Otolemur; species Otolemur garnettii. The sequence continues at coordinate 92,653 of NW_003852503.1, read as the reverse complement.
ACTCTGGCATTCCTGTTTCCCACATCTGCCTCCACGTCTCCTGTCTTCTCACCAGCCTCCCACCTCCTACCTTGTCCTGTGTCATTGTACCCTCTTCTTTTTGAGTAAAGATTTCTGGAGACCTTCTTTCCACTTAAAATGTTCTTATGATCGTTTTCCCCCTTCTTCTCTACATTTGTTTTGATTCTGAAACAAAATTATTCTGCTCATTATTTTCAAAACAGCAGCTCCCTTCACCAGTCGCGTATTACTGTTGGTGGAAACTACAAATGGACTTCAGGGGAATGTTTTTCTCTCCTAGTCTATGTACGGGGCAATTTGAATGTGACTTCAGCCAATTCGAACAGAGTATGTGCTGTGAACCTTGTGAAGTGCTTGAAATGTATCGTGAATGAGTCAGATCTGTTCTTGCCCTTGGGCCTGACAGTTTGGTGGCAGTCCCTTAACCTCCAGGCTTTATCATTGCCAACAAAAATATGTTGGTTACTCATGGAAAGCTGGAAATATAAACATGTACCTTCAAAGGGGAAATATGAAATTAGATAACATAATGGTTCAGATCTTAGGTCTGCAGCTAGACTGCCTGCCTGGATCCAGATTCCAGTTCTGACAATTCTTAAGCTATGATTTTGGCCAAGATATTGAATTGATGTAAAGCCTGGCACATGTTGGATAATGTTAGTGGTTTTTTTTTTTTTTTTTTTTTTTTTTTGTAGAGAGAGTCTCACTTTATCACTCTTGGTAGAGTGGTGTGGCATCAAAGCTCACTGCAACCTCCAACTCCTGGGCTTAGGTGATTCTCTTGCCTCAGCCTCCTGAGTAGCTGGGACCACAGGTGCCCACCACAATGCCCGGCTATTTTTTGTTGTTTCAGTTTGGCTGGGGCTGGGTTTGAACCCGCCACCCTTGACATATGGGGCCGGCACCCTACTGACTGAGCCATGGGAGCCACCCAATGTTAGTGGTTTTTATTATTAATGAGAGAAGTCAGAAAATCTGGAGGGACAGTTGGTCTGTAAGGAATGTTTATAGAAATGTGGAGTCTGCAATAATGGTTTCAGTAATTAGAGCACAGTTAGAGATGTAGAATTTGAACTCCAAGCAGAGAGCAGGGCTAGATGTGTGCCAGAGAATTATTAGTAGAGAGGTGACCTGAAGCCAGGGAAAGGAATAAAAGAGCAGGGGACGAGGGACTGGAGTCCCTGGGAGTGCGCTTTGTAAGAAAGTAGTTTGGTTTGGAGGAACAATGGAACAGACCATAAATTGCAGTACGCAATTTGTAAAATTCTCTCCCTGTGGCCAGTTTTATATCCTTCAACTGTTCTAGAAGTGAATTAGCCTCAGTATTTCTACCAGTCACTGTGGGAGACTGAATAGTGCCCTGCTATAGCTCAGATTGGGGGAAAAAACAGAGATTTCATTTGGGTATGCTGGTGCCCCCATGTGGCCAGTGCATGCCAGTGCAGTCAGTGAAACAGCAGCAGATTGCCGTGGTTCTTCTCTCTCAGCAAACTGCCGTTTTGGCTTCAGGGGCTGTTATTAGCTAATGAGCATTTCTCCTTGTTGAGCTGCAGGTTAGTACTTACCGTAGACTCTTTACAGTGGCTTTGTTGCTGTGGCCTGCAGTGTGACACTGGCCGTGCGTGGTTCTGCCTTCAGTCTTTGGGGTGTTGTCTAGAAGAAGTAGAGTGACTCATGGGAATTTTTATTCCCATTTTCTAGTTTTCAGGGGATTCCACTGTGAAGCTTTTGTCATTTCCTGTGTTATAGCTGTTTTGTGTAAGATTTTTATTTTTTTGAAACAGAGTCTCACTCATTCACCCTGGGGTTGAGTGCTGTGGTGTCACAGCAACCTCAAACTCTTAGACTTGAACAATCTTCCTGCCTCAGCCTCCCAGGTAGCTGGGACTATAGGTATCTGCCACCACACCCAGCTAGTTTTTCTATTTTTTTAGTAGATATGGGGATGAGATTTCACTCTTGCTTACGCTGGTCTCAAACTCCTGAGCTCAGGTGATCTACCCAGCGTGGCCTCTCAGAGTTCTGTTATTACAGGCATGAGCCACTGCGCCTGGCCTGCACAATAGAATTTTACTAAGAAAGTTGGAAATGTTCTCTTAGTTTCACATCACATCTAAGGCCCCTTTCTGTCTCTGTTGCACCCTTTCCATGTTTTGCTAATGGTTTTCTAGTCTTTCTGGAGCAACCCAGGAAGCAGAAAACATCTTCCTTTCTTAGCTTCCTTTGGCCACATTTGCAGGGATGATGTCCAGTGTTTTCTGGGCTGTGTGAGTAGTGATCCTGGGGGGGAGGGAGGGAAGCCTGTTTATATTAATGCAGCCTCTGAAATTCAGTCAAAAGACAATGTCGTTTCTGGCCCAGACTGTTCCCAGTTCGTGGTTTACTCACAGTTACATCATGGTTTGTGAAAGAGAGATAATAGGTTGATGCCTCTCCCTGGCTGGAACGAGGGCTAAGAATAATATGCTATCTAAATGTAAACATCAGAAAAGGAGGGAGGAAATAGTGGGAAGGCAGGCATCATAGTAATAGTGAAGGGTTTTTCTGGGAGCCTCTGTCCTTTCCAGAGTAGGAGTACATCAGCTGTCAGTTGAGATGAAAACAAATCCTGTTAGCTCCGCATTCAGAACCTGACCATTTCTCCCTCCTGTTACTGCTTCTGTACTAGTCTAAGCCACCACCCTGGTCTCTCCCTGGAATTATTGCTCCCTAACTTGGTCTTCTTTCCTGCTCCTACCTTTTTTCCTTCTTAGGATATTTCCAGCACATCAAAGTGATCCTTTGAAGTGTAAGTCTTAGCAGAAGGCTCCCACAAGGCCGCAAATAATCTATCCCCTGCTCCCACTTCCCCCATACCTTCCTGTCTTAATTCTCTCAGCCTTGACTATTCCGCTTCAACCACATGGGCTGCCTTACTTTTCTTTAAGCATAAAGCACATTGCCGCCTTAGGGCCCGCCATTTTCTTTTCCATTCTGCCTGGAATTACTATGTATTCAGCAACTTAAAACAACAGAACACACGTTTATTATCTCCCAGTTTCTATGGGTGAGGAGTCTGGGCATACACAGCTTAGCTGGGTCCTCTGCTCAGGACGGCAGCGGAGGTGTTAGAGCTGGGGTTTCACCTGAGGCTTGGGGTTCTTTTCTTCCAAACCCATCTCGTTGTTGGCAGAATTCACTTCCTTGAAGCTATAGAACTCATGGCAGCTTAATTCTTGGAGGCCTGTAGGAGAGTCTATGGCCCTCTTTGACAGTCTTCATCTGACTAGGTCAGCCTCGCCATGGTACTCTGATCTTGAAGTCACTTGGCTAGGGACCTTTTTGCAGATCTTGAAGTCACTTAACTATAGGGACCTTACATCTGCAAAATCCCTCCCCCTTTGCCATGAGACAGAACACAATCATGGGACTGATAGCCCAGTACTTTTGCCACAGCCTTTTGGTTAGAAGCAAGTTACAGGTTCCTCCCTACCCCTCCAGCCAAAGAGAGTGTTATATAAAGGCTTGGGTTACTGCCGGTCATCTTAGAATTCTGCCCCCGCACCCTGTATCCTCCTGATAGATCCTTTTTCACCTCTCCTCCTAGTGAAGTTTCGTTCAAGGCTGACACTCTCTTCCCTGCTACCTTGTTCTCCAGTGCACTTCTCACTTTCTCACAGGATATGTAGTTTTATTGGTTATTTCTTCCCACTGGAATGTAAGCATGGGAAGGGATGCTTGTGTTTTGTTCACTGCTCTATCCACCAGGCCAATATTAGTGCCCGGACAGAGTAGATACTCAGTAAATGTTTGTTAAGAATGAATGAATGAATGAATGAGTGAGCAGACTGATATGACATGAGCTATTGTTCTGCACTGGCTTTTTCAAGAGCAATGTCATTTCCCAAATACTCTGGCACTACTTGGCTGCCCCAGATTCCAGGAAGAGAATTCAGATGTTGTGAATTCCGGGTGATGGAATTTATCCTTCCGTCTTGTGCCTGTATCCGGGTTGGCTGTCTGGTTCTGTCAGTTTGTCTTATTTCTGGTGATCCCTTTCCTGTTCCTCTCCCTCTAGACCAGACACCTGGGTCTAGAATGTGACAATATAGCTGCTTCACTCGTCAGTCCCTCTGCTGTAAGTTCTTTCTTCTTTCCAAAGCCATTTGTATGATCACTAGATTAATCTTTTGAAATGGTCCACTTATCCTTTCAATAGTCTCCCTGGCTCTGTAATTATTTAATTGCGATGAGATTTGTAAAACATAAAATTAGCAATTTTAAAGCGTTCAGTTCAGGGACATTTTGGTACATTCAGAATGTCATATAGGCATCACCTCTACAGCGGTTCTTTATTGCTTACAGAATAAAATACAACCCCTGTCCGAGCACTTGGCTCGCTGGCTTTCCCAGCTTGTCTTTCCTGTACAAATCCTCCAGCCCACCTGGATTGTACTCTGCCTCACACTAGCCATTCTCAATCTCCCCACCTTTGCATCTCGGAAGGTTCTAACATGTGAAGCATGAGCAGTACCGTTTGTCGCGACTTCTCATGTTTTCTGTGCCTAGCTGATTTTTTTAAAGTATTCTGAGGCCATGTTTCTTTATGGTAATTTTGCCTGTTTTAAAAGCATAGCACTTGCTGTCTGTGCTCCCAGCGTGGTATTTACTCCATCTTATTTCATACTGTTATTTCTGAACATTTCTTCTTTATTATGTGCAAGTTCGTCCCCCAACAAAGCTGTAAAGTGCTTGCCCTAGTTCGCTATGGCTATGTAGCAGGCCACCTCAAAACTTCATGGGTTAAAAAACTTTATTATAGAGTTCGTGAGTCTGGGGAGCAGGGGGAGTTGGATGATAAGCTCCACACTGAGCCAGACAGTTGCTTTGCTTGGCTGGAGAGGATTAAAAAGGGCAGCTCAGTTCCATGGCTCTCGTCCATCTCCAGAGAGTGGTTGGCTCACCTTCTCGTGGGGATAGCAGATGTGCAAATGAGCAAGTGGACCCATGTGGAATTGACACACCCTAATTTCTGCTTCCATCTATTGGCCAATGCAAACCACATGGCTGAACTCAGAATTAGGGGATGTGGAAATACATTTTTCCTAATGGCAGGAATTGCAAAGCCATGTGGATATGGGAAGGAGTGAAGAATTGGGGTCTTTGATGCAATTAACCACATGCTCAAGGGCAGGTTCTTCTCTCTTCCCTGCAGTGCCTAAGCCTGTGCCATATTCGGGAGTGTTGGTTACTTATTACTTTGTAACAAGCTGCTCAAATTTAGTGGTTTAAAACACTGTTCTTGATTCCTGGGGTGGCCAGGCAAGGTTCAGTGGGGATGGCTCCTCTCTGCTCTCTGTGACAGCAGCTGGGCTTGCTCAGGTGGCTGCAGTTTGAGCTGGAGGCTCTAGAATTCACGTGACTGGACCCTACCTGGGATTGCTGGAATGCTGGTGCCTCTCTTTCTGTGTAGTTTTTCAGTCTCCAAGACCCCTTCCTCTGTATAATCTCTCCAGCAGGAAAAAGGGCTGTTTTTACATGATTAGCTCAGCATCCCAAGAGAATGAAATCCGAAGGCAAGGGCCCTATGGCAAAGACTCAGAAGCTGTAGGTCACTTTTGCTGTATTCCCTTGAGCAGAGAACACCCAGAGCTGGCCCAGATTCAATGGGAGGAGAAATAGCCGTCAGCACTTGGTGGGAGGTGTGGCAAAGTTGCATTGTAACAGGGAACATGGGATGAGAGGGATTGTCACGTCCATCTTTGGAGAGATGCAGCCACAATACTAAGAAGCTCGGTAAAACTTGCCGAACAAGCATTTGAGCCAGTAAGAGAAGCTGAAGCAGAATCTGCCTGTGAAAAAATCCCAGGGTGTGATTCTGATGCCATAAAAGCAACAACGTCTCTGCTTTCTAGTTATCTTCAGTTTTGTTTGAGGACAACCCAGATGGTGGATTTCCCCAGATCCGTTGGCACCAAACAGCAGACTTGGGCTATGTCCCCAACGTAAAGATGCCTAATACGTTCATGGCTGTCGCTATGGATCTTGGCGATAAGGACTCGCCTTTTGGAAGGTATGGTAGCTTCTTGGGCTGTGCGTGGTTCACCTCTGCTCTACGCGATGCCATCTGGGCTTTGTCCTGTGCCTGAACTAAGGATCAGAGCCTAGAAGCACTAGGTATCCATCGTTTATGCTGGGAGGTGCTGCGGGAAACCCCTCAACATCTTTTGTTCCTTGATGCTACACATCTTTATTCCTAGCTCACAGTCCATGTCCAAAGAAAATCGGCACAGACTGTACTCATTAAAGTCATTCACAGACCCAGAGCCACAGAGCCTCCAAGATGACCCGCATTTCCACAGTGACCGTAGAGGTTCATACTCGCAATTGGATGCTTCTGTCTGGAAGGAACACAAGTCATTTTTGTTCACATAGCCCTGGCCAGACCAAGTCATATGGCCATCATTAGCTTGAGTGAAAGCAGGAAATGGGATTCTAGCATGGACTCAGAGAGAGGGTATTGGAATGTTTGGGAATAGGCTCAGTGAGTACCCCACATTAACTGTGGGATCGAAATAGGCCCAACACACAATGTCTGGATTACATCAGGGACTTGGAGATATTTATTGAATGAACAAGTGAGAGCTGGAGGGGAGCAAATAATGAACAGCTGATTGAGATGCAATGTGACTTTTAGGGGCTGGGAATAGTCTGATGTGGTAACTCTCCTAAGTTTCAGTAACTTTCCCCCTTCTATTCTCCTCCCCCTTTCTGTCTCTCCCTTTCTTCTTTCCTTCCAAGCCATCTATTACTTCATGGTCACCAGCCCATAGAAGGCCCAGAGCCTCTTTGGTTATTATTTGCCATTTTTCTGAGGCTGACTTAGCACCCATTGTTGACTTCAGGCCGCTTTCTTCTTAAAGACTGCTTTGTATACTCTGTTTAAAAAAATTATTGTTCTTGCTGATCTCAAACACAAAGTTCTCTGCTTGTTGTTCATCCTGTAGCATCCACCCTCGAGATAAAGATACGGTGGCCTATAGGCTGCACTTGGGGGCCCGTGCTGTGGCTTACGGTGAGAAGGATTTGATCTTTCAAGGACCACTGCCTGAGAAGGTAGAATTCTCGCTCATGGGGCTGCTCAACCTCACATATTCCCAGGAAATCAAGGTGCAGAAGAAGGACAACAAGATATTTGAGGTGAGAATAACAGAAAATCAGCCATTCATCTCATGCTGGGAGCTAGAACTTCTCTACATCGAGGCCCATCTCATTCATCATAACATAATTAAGGAGCAGTGGTGGTTGGTGGGTGGCTGAATTTATCTCAGAGGAGCAAATAAGCAGCTATTAAGTCATTAGCTTAGAGGCAATTTTGAAAGACAGTTAAGGAAGGGCAAATAAGTCTATGTTAAAGTGATACTTATTTTTAATTTTGTCTCCAGAGCAACCATCTTTGCTCAGGGAAGGGCCTGCAGCTTTATTTGTAGGTTACCTCTTGAAGATCCTTCCTCCTGAATATTTACTTCATCCTCAGGTGTCTTTTTGTTATTCTGTCCTAAGTTCTGACATTCTTTGAGTTTCACATCTCCTGGGATTTGAGTGATCCTTGTAACTCAGTGTGAATCGATGTAATGAGACTTTCTTTTAATACCCAGCAAGGGTCATTCTGCTGTGGAATTGAGACTGTAAGTTAAGGGAGTTATTCAGGAGTCTTCCTTAATTGAGGGCGGAGGTGTTCCTAAATGGAACCTTTAAATCCTGAGGCCTTAGCCTGGGAGGGTGCATGAGAAAAGAGGACTTGAAGGTGAAAGAGTATTAAAGACAGACTTTAATTACAGAAGAGTTTGTCTAGGGGTGTGGCTTTTAGAACCCTAACTGTGATATCCACCTGCCTCGGATGTTTGGTCAGCGCTTTATCCCACTTAGCTTCTTGCCTCATTGGGTTTCGGGCGTGTTTAAGACTCCCGAGAAGTCTCTGCGTTCGGAGTTCTCTTCTCTAGTCATTTCCTCTCTAGTCTACTCACCATCTGGCCCGGGGCCACAGAGAGGGACAGGACAGAATTTGCTCTTTGGTTTCTGGGTAATTTACGTTCCCCTTTCTGGATTGCCTTCTGACTCGAGAAAGGCATCATATCTGAAGTTCCTTTGTAACCTTCCTTCATGCCGTAGGTCCTTCAGGAGCCCAGAGAATAGAGGGAGAAAAGCTGAGCTGCTCTGTTCCCTCAGAATCCTGCCGGCCCTGTGTGTGGCAGGACCGGTAGAGGGAGGATGCTCAGGGGGAGATTCCCCCAGATGCTCCTTTATGGGATTATGCTTCCTTGTCTCCTGCAGTGAGTTAATGTTTCATTTCTTGATTTAAATTGTGCATTGACTCACGTGAACATGCACTATCAGCCTCTCAGGGCCAGACCCAAACTAGACCATGTTTGTTGCAGCTGTTGGAGAAAGTAAGTCAGTGGCTAAGAGTGGCTCCTTCCTTCCCATCTAGCTTGTCTGAAAAAGCAGTTTTCAGTGTCCTCGGATGCCCTTCTACCCGGCCTGACCGTCCCGTTTTGTGACTCTCTTGTTAGATCTCGTGCTGCAGTGACCAGCAGTGCAAGTGGCTTCCAGCTGATATGAATACGTTCTCCACCCAGAGTCTAACCCTGTCACTCAAGTCTTGTTACGGCACTGTGGTTGCTGTCCGCTACGCCTGGACCCCATGGCCTTGTGACTATAAGCAGTGTCCCGTATACCACCCCAGCAGTTTCCTGCCAGGTCCTCCCTTCGTTGCTTATATCGCAGACCAGATTTCTGGACGGTAGCACGTGGGTGCCAATTGACAGCTGCAGCACCATCAGAATTTAGATACAAGGGTGAGCCCTTTTGATTTTGGCATTTAGGAGTTTAAATAAAAACAACTATTGTTTTTAAAGGAAATTAATGGAAGGCCTTATTGAATAGTTTCTAGCTAGAACATAGCTAGCTGTTTGTATATCCTGAGAGGAACTGGGGCTGGCAGGTAACTTGAAATGCTTGTCTTTTGTCCCCGAGTCTAAAAGTCTGTGTTGGACTAATTCTGAACGACAAACAAACTGGACCTCAGCGTGTCATTCACTTCACTTACATCATTGGGAGTTTAACACTTTTACCCCTTTTTATAAAGAACTATGGGGTCTCAGGGTTGGAAGATTTAAAAGGCCATATGGGCTAGGTAGTGCTTACATATTCTTTACAGAATCTGACACGTGGTTATTGAATCTCTGAAGTTTCCATTCCAGACTTCCTAACAGTTTTCTCTTATGTGGAACTAAAATCTTTCTCTCATGTAACTTTACTACTGCATGACAGTCTATCAGATAATTGGAGATAGACCTATTTGCATTCTCTTTAAGCCAAAAATAATGGTTCCTGCAGTCTAAATAATAACGTGAATGTTTAAAACAAATAAACTAGACCCATGTGCGGGGACTTAATGTGCTACGGGACTGCGTTAAGGGATGAAAAGAAAGGGCCGTGTGGTAGGAGCGCAGGGGGGCACTGAGGTTGCCAGACACAGTGGGGCTGGGGAGAACAGGGCTGAGGAAAACTTGAAAGTGGAGGCAACAGAGGCAAGTGGATCATTCAAGTGAAGTACAAATCTCTTAAAGGTTTAATTAAGGATATTCCAGAAGGAAGGAAAAACTGAGGCTGATAGTGGAGCTACGAGGTAAGCACATAGTGAAGTGAGGCAGAGGAGACAAATGGGAAAGTGGCCTCTCGAGTGTGCTATTGGGACGCTTACTGTGATGGCATTGGAAAAAAACGTATTATCTATCAGAAGTTGGAAATAAAATAGAATCATTAGTGATGTGTATATATTTATTTGCAGGCAGAATTTGGGTAGGAACAAAGCTATAATTTTCCTTAAAGCATGGGAAAGGAGTAAGAATGTTGCCTGTGGGTAGCTCTTTTTCCTTTATGTGAAGCAGGCGTCCTCAGACTATGGCCCGTGGGCCACATGCGGCCTGCCTAGGACATTTATCCAGCCTGTCTGGTGTTTTTGCCGCCGCTGCCTGTCCCGCTTAGCAGTCGACTCATCCCAGGGGCCCGCAGTCCAGCCCTCCAACGGTCTGAGGGACAGTGAACTGGCCCCCTGTTTAAAAATTTTGAGGACCCCTGATGTGAAGCATGAGAATTAGAGCATTGAGTGTCACTCAATCCACATCTGTCTTCTAAGGGGTTCTGGTGTAGCTCCAAATGGTAGGAATAGCTTGGTCAGTGCTAAGATTTTATTTAGTTAAAAACAAAAAAACTACGCACTCTGCAAGGGACGTTGACGCCTCGGCAGACTTCCTAAGCACACATTTAACTCCTAACTTTCATACTTTGACCACTCATGTACCTGGCTCTAGGGGAATCATGAATCTAGTAACTTCTGAGGGAAGTACATCTGTCCACTCCTCCACCCGGAAGATACATATACCCCTGGGCAGTTCTAATTTGGAGCCAAGAACCCCAACACCAGGTTCCTTTCACCACCAGTAACTTAGTTACATAGTATTAAAAATTTTCATTTAAGGAGTGGATACATCCAAGAAGTCTTGTGTAAATTTTTTTTTTTTTTTTTTAGTAGCGGAATAAAACATTCTGTGGGAATTCACTGTATTTCCCAAAATGAACAGAACTTTTTATTCTTTAAAAATGAAATTTATTATCACTATAGAAAATTTGGACACTAAAGAAAAGTCTAAGCAAGTGGTAATCATCCCCAAACTCAACAGTCAGAAAGAGACACTATTCTGGGGGAACATTCACTTAGTTTGTTTGGGTTATATAATTTTAACACTGTAACAGAGTGCTTAAAAAAAAATGTATACACATTTAAGAAAGGAAAAAATTATATTAAAATTGTAATAATACTGATAACAAAAGATGAACACGAGTCACACTGAGCACCTCTTGTAATTGCAGACAGTATTATGAATTATTTAATAGTTTTTTCCTTTCTTAAAATGTGTCCATTTTTTTGGACACCTTTGTAGAGTAGTATATAATCTGTTTTTGACTTATTTTACTAAAATAACTTTTATATGTAAATAAAATATAGAGTTCTTCAGTTTGTATAAGCCTCATACTTTAATGAATTTCTTGTTAATGGACATATAAATTAACAGACTTCCACTATTAAGCTAATACTGTGAATATTACACACAAATATCACACCACACTTGTCCACTTATCTCTTAGCGTTCTTAACATGAACAGGTTAAAGGATTAATATATATTTAAAATTTTGATACCTACAGCTTAATCCTCCCAAAGGATTAAACAAATTACATTGTCATCATGGTGTAATCCCATTTTTTCCATTGACAATGGATATTGTCAAATTTAGAAAATCTTTAACAATCTAGAACAGTGGTTCTCAACCTTCCTAATGCTGCGACCCTTTAATACAGTGCCTCAATAGTGGTGACCCCCAACCATAAAATTATTTTCATTGCTACTTCATAATTGTAATTTTGCTACTGTTATGAATCGTAATGTAAATATCTGACATGCAGGATATATTTAGGCAACCCTTGTGAAAGGGTCATTTGACCCCCAAAGGGGTCGTGACCCACAGGTTGAGAACCGCTGATCGAGAAGATGAAAGGACATTTTAAGTATATTTGGGCAGTACTTTTCAAGTTTCAAACCATGAACCAAAGTAGAAGCATTTTACATTATCTCTGTATCCCATATGTGTGTTTGTCTTTCTACAACTACTGTACACTCATGATACTTGAAACTGGCTTCAACCTTTTTCCATGTGATACATTCCAACATGCTTTAATTTTAAATTATGTAGGTTTTGACTCTGTGAATTTATGAACAAGTAATTAAATAAGATTTTAGTTTGAAAAATAGTTCTAGGAAACTTACACTAATCTATTAAAAACATTTAAATGTCTTTTAATATGTATTACACTGAGGCTATACCAGAACAGAAAAACATCTGTTGTATGATAAAAGCAGCATACATCATTTCCTTGTAAGTGCAAATATGCTCAAGCAATTTATGCAGAGAAAAGAAAAACATTAAAATGTTAACAGTTTGAGTAATCCCTCTCCCACGCCTGCTTTGCTTTGTCCAAATTTTATTAGATTGTTTCTTTTACACTGTAAAAGGTATCCAAACTTATAAAAAAACAATACTAAGAATCATGAGTACTGGTTAAGTTAGTTTCCGAGTTTATGATGGACAGTGTGGGTGCTCTAAATGCTGCTCCATCTGATCCCCTCCCTCTGATGCTCAGTTATTACTATAAAATGCTGGCCCCATTTGTGCCGTCCTCAGTTGGCAGTTGTGAGTGGCAGCACATTAACAATTCAGTTCTCACCAGCCCTCCCCTGTTCTCCTACTTCTGGTTTTTCATCCTTCCCATTCCAGCCACCCTGGGTCCCTGCTGCATGGGTAGCTAAGGCATCCCACAGAGAGAATGGAAATGTATGGACTGCGATTAGGTGACACAGTAAATCTCCCCCTTAATGCGATAACCAGAGTCCAAAACATACAGTTGTATAGATGATGGAGTTATATTGCCACATGGTTAATGAAAAAACAGGAATGAGTCTGTTATGGAGGATGGGAACTAATCCCCAGTTACGTTGTATCTGAATTTGTGTTATATGGTTTCAGTGTAATAAGCTAAAAGCACATTCTCCAGGAAGTAACCAAAAGATGATAAAGACGATTTTCTGATTCTTTGAAGGAAAGTCAAACAGTGTACCAGGGCCTGGACTTTCTGGGTTGATCATAAGCAGATTTGATTTGATGATACTGACATGAAAAAAAAGCAGCAGCCTGGATTCCAGGGGCTGGGACTGGACATTTGAACTAGGATCAGACTCAAAAGTTGGGCTGGGCACCGTGGCTCACGCCTGTAATCCTAACACTCCAGGAGGTTGAGGCAGGAGGATCACCTGAGCAAGAACGAGACCCTTTCTCTATTAAAAATAGAAAAATTAGTTGGATGTTGTAGTGGGCACCTATAGTCTCAGATACTCAGGAGGCTGAGACAGGAGGATCGCTTGAGTCCAGGAATTGAGGTTGCTATGGGCTAGGCTGAGGCCATGGCACTCTAGTCTGGGAAACAGTAAGAGTCTGTTTCCAAAAAAAATATCAAGAGTAGAAGTTTGTCATAATTTTGCTGTCTACCTATGGGTCAGCAGCTGCTACAGACTTAATATTTGTGTCCCTACAAGATCTGTTACATTAAATCTTAACCCCCAATATAATGGTATTGGGAGGTGGGACTTTTGGGAGGTGATTAGGTTATGAGGGCAGAGCTCTCATAGATGGTATCAGTGCTCTTATAAAAGGACCCCAGCGGTGGTACCTGTGGCTCAATGAGTAGGGCGCCAGCCCCACATACTGAGGGTGGCGGGTTGAAACCCAGCTCTGGCCAAACTACAACAAAAAATAGCTGGGCGTTGTGGTGGGCACCTGTAGTCCCAGCTACTCGGGAGGCTGAGGCAAGAGAATTGCCTAAGCCCAAGAGGCGGAGGTTGCTGTGAGCTGTGACGCCATGCCCTACCGAGAGTGATAAAGTGAGACTCTGTCTCTTATAAAAAAAAAAAAAAAGACCCCAGAGACCTCCTATGCCTCTTCTAGCACATGAGGACTCAATGTGAAGACAGAGGTCTATAAACTAGAAGTGGGCTGTGACCAGACACTGCACCTGCCGGCACCTTAAACTTGAACTTTCCAGCCTCCAGAGATAAGAGAAATAAGTTCCTGTTTATAAGCTACCCAGTCCAAATGGGAATAAGATAGCAGGACTATCTTACTCTGGTTTACAAAGGACTGAAGTTTACTCTATCTCAGGCAGAGCTAAACAAAAAAGATTATATCCTGATTAAAACAAGATGAAAATAAGCAGAATTGTCAAGAGAGGTTTATTACTAAAAATAAAGCAGCTGTAGTTCTTCCCAGGGTAAACCATCACCATGGGAACCTCTAGGAGGAGATGTGCTAATATCTTCTTTACTCTTGAACTGCTGCCTTCTTTATATATTTTCAATTTGAGTTTAACTTAAATAATTCGTCATGATGAAAATATGTGGTAGCTGATCCCTTCTCATTCAGTCTGAAGACTGAACTGGGCTGCACTGTGGCAGTGACTTCAGGTGCTGCAGGGGGGTGTCTACCAAGGGTTCATGTGTCAGGAACTCAGGCTGGTAGGAAGACACAAAGACTGCAGGCTGAAGGTCTGGGAGGTCCAGGGATCCTGCAGAAAACAATTTTTAAGTTCCACTGCTGCCTGGGAAACTCAGGAGACTGCTGGTCAGACACAGGTGTGTCCTTTCCATCATCTCCTTAGTACCTTTGCACATGTCAGCCCAATTTTACCTCTATTTGGCAATTGTTTACTTCTGCAATGAAGAAAACTGTGGCTGAAACAGATTAAGTGACTTGCCTAGGATTATACAGTACGTTAGGCAGAGTGAGAATTTTAATTCCATTTTCTTATTTCCATCCCAGTTTTCTCTACATGACCCCAAAGCCTGAATCATGCTACACACTTAAGGGAGGGAATCCATGAACATAGACAGGGCCAAGGTCATCATCTGGCCCCTCTGATTCGCCTGGGACTGCTCCCAGCGCAGTCAGCCTCCCTGGGTGTTCTGCTCAGGTTTCTGGGTGCCCCTCCTTCATGACTGCCCGTGCTCCCAGTGATTCCTGGGACTGATCTAGGAAGGTAGGCAGGGGACAGGTCGCCCTGTGACTCAGCACTGGCCATGGCACATCAGTGAAAGCTTAGATCACTTATTGCCTATAAATGTTTGGGGCACTTGGTTACGTGTGAAGAAGGGAAGGTAGCCTAAAAATGGTCAATATTCAAATCAGAACAGTATAGATACCTGGCAGAATGGGATCATTATGATCTTCATCAAAGCTCTGTTGCTGAAAAGCTTCAAAGCTCATTGCTGCATCATTCTCTGGCAGTCCCTGGGGTAGCTGTCCATCTCCAGGCTTGCAAACATCAAATTTCACCCACTGGTAACTGTGGATCAAAGGGAATCATTCTCTAGAGTTGTCTGCTAGCCATGATAACCCATTCCTGTCTCCAAAGGAGTCAGGTTATTTTTTTTTTAGATCTCTCTCATATATATCTAAAAATACCATACTAGTTAACAAAAAACATAAGCAGGCAGGGCTCTTTGGTGATACATTATTCTGTTAGATTTTCCAGCTCTTTTGCTGTCATGGTACACACAGAAAATGGTAACAATTATAACACAGCGGGGTCCTGGCTCCTGCTCCACTGAGGGGAGGGCTGAGAGGCCCAATTCTGAGGCACACTGGTCAAGAAGCAAGCATGCCTTGGACAGAGAAGCTCAATAATGCATGAATGAAGAGGGCAGTAACGGCCAGTTCAGGTCCCTGGCTGGCTCATCACTGAACTTCTCTCAGGGAAATGGACTTGACCACACTTACTTGATGCACTTTCGAGCTCCTGGACAACTCTGGATCAGGTTGTGGATGGTTGGATGAGAAAACCCAAAAAAGTCAGCTCCAGATGGAAGCAGATTAGGCATTATTTTCCCCCTAAACAAGTGATGGAGAATTTTAGTTGGAGAGTTGGAGGGAGATAAAGATGAGCTGAAGATTGTCACAGCGGTATCAACATCCAGGATACTGTCAAGATTCTGATTGCTAAAATGTTGGAAGGAATAAGGATAGGTTTCTATAAAATAGGGGCTCTCCACTCATTAAAAGCAAGAGGAAATGTCTCCCTGTACCAACAGTGATCCAGGGATCCTTCAGCCTGTCTCCAAGCTGCTGACCCACTTACACAGTAGCACTTATGGTCTTGAGCAGTTCTGCGTGACAGGCGTCTGCAGAGGAGCTGACAATGGCATTCTGGGGGTCGTCTTCTGGAACAATTTCAAACTGGGAAAGATAAAGGAGCAATTAGATCATGCCTAAAGAACAAAGGAGTAGAGTCACAATATTCCTGCAAATATTTCTTCACCCTGGAATTTGAAGCTGATGTCGACCAGCCTAGAAGAGGGCATATTCCTACAGTGCTATTAAAAATTCCAACAGATCCAAGTAAACAGACAAAGTCCTTTGACTATTTCAGTTCTGCCCTTCTTGGTTGCTTTCCTGAGGTAAACGTTTTGTTATCTACTTTTCCAGACCCTATCCTATCCACTGACTTATATCCTTAAGTACAAATACAAACGGCATTTTTTTTTTTTTTTTTTTGCAGTTTTTGGCCAGGGCTGGGTTTGAACCCGCCACCTCCAGCATATGGGGCTGGCGCCCTACTCCTTTGAGCCACAGGCACCGCCCCACAAACGGCATTTTTAAAAACAAGTGACATCACTCTCCATGTAATATTACAATATCTAAGGGGAGACCAAGATATTTTAGTCAAAATGTCATTCTATTTTCTTTCATTTTTGAATATAAAAATATCTTGACTGTGTTTATAAAAAGTTATACTAATCCTGAGGATTATGTGCCACGAAAATGTTTTCGAAACAAGTGCTATTTAGCCAGTTAATTCCTTGATCAGTTTTCTACAAAGCTCAGTTGTTCAATGTTTACTTCATTCATATTCTTCTGAACAAGATTCAGTTATTTTCTGTATAATTCTTTAAAATGATAATGAACAGTGTTATAGGTTACTCTTTGCACATTTCTCTAGGAAATACAAGACTACTTAGATGTATTCTGGGTCAAAGGATAAACATGCCGTAATTTGTCTTGCCAAAGAAAACCTTTTCACCTTGTCCTAAGATGATTAAAAAATTTGTGTACATTTTCCTTTAATATATTTATGGTATAAAATGCTGTATAAAGCTCCAGTAACTAAAAGTCATATTGGTACTTACAGACAGACAGACAGGTCAATAAAACAGAATCATCTGGAAATAGATCCAGGTATTACATATCTTTAGTGTTTAAACTTAAGCCACTTGATGTTAGGTGAGAAAAAAATTAAAGCTAGGTCCCTAGTTCATAATGTGCCAAAGAATAACGTCCAGTTAGGTTAATGAGCTAAAAAAGAAAACTAGAAATCCTATAGATTCTTTTTCAAATATGAATCTAGACTACATTTTTGATTAGATTTTCACTGCATTTATAGATTTCTGGTAAATATGGTACATTGCTACAATAGTGAGTCAGTGGCCCTATTTTTTTGTCAAGAGGTGATGGCAGGGAAAATGAATTGTCTTGCATCTCAGCACTGAGAAGGATGAACACAGGTGAATAACAGGGCTGGGACTCGGACACCCAGGTCCCTAAGAGCATGTGCAACCAGACCCTACTATGAAATTTCTTTGCTGCCCCCTTTTCTATCCTGAAATGGGAGAGTATCAAACTGACCTTCCCTGTATTTGGGCCTGCATTTCACATAAGCAGGCTTGATCAAGTCACACACAGTCACAGTATCAACAACAAAGCAACAAGGAAAGGGCATTAGTTTGAGAATCAGACAAACACATGTAAATTCATGTCCTGGCTCAGTCACTTATTAGGCAGAGATGTGACTTAGGGTCAATCACTTTTATGCATCTTGGAGTTCCTCAAATGGTGATTATATAGTACCCACCTTGTAAAGTGTCGGAATAGGTAATATACTTTAAATGCCTCAGAGAGAAAGTTTTCAAAGCAAAACAAAGGAGAAGACAAGACCACTGTGGTCATCATCAGAGCGGGTACCTGAGGCTGTGCACCACCATCCTTGATCTGACAGGTGTACAGACACTTGTGGTCTGGGCACTTCATGCTGGCATACGTTCGAGTGCTGCAGTAGCCCACAGGGTAGATGGCACTCTCATCATGGAAGCCAGGTCGGTCGGTGATGATCTATAAGAAAGATTCCCCCAACTTGGGATTGAGGTCACTGAAGAATTCAGGAGTTAAGTTTACTGCGGAAGCCTTCAGAACCACTCTTTATTGGGCTGCAGAGTGACTCAGATCACACAAAGCAAGACAGCAGGCTGTATAGCAGACACGACTGACCTGGTTTCATAGGGGCTGGAGGCAGTCTGGGCTTGGTATGGATCAGCAAAGGGCTGCTGCTAGTGGGAGCAGGGAGGGAAGGCTCAGCCCCATTCCCATATCTCCCTGGTTCTCCTCTCTCTGTGTCGCTGGTCTCACTCACCTCCCCCAGGCTATATACTGTTAGACCCTCTAGTACGATGGGGAACACAGGCCGTCCTGAGGGATCCAGGGCAATGGGCTGAACCAGCTTGCGAGCACCTCCCTCCATTTTCTTTTTCTTGGATGTTTTCTTCAGAACTGAAACGCAAATCTGGGGTCACCCACTTTAGGGCCCTCCCGATGTTGAGGGGAAGGGAAAAATTTACATGTGACTGTGAAGGGCAATAAGCCAAGCTTGGGTTTACAGACTCACTGAATGCGCACATGGGGCTCTTCCCCAGTGCCCTGAGCATCTAATCCGCCTACCTTTAATATTAGTGCTTAGGAGCTAAAAGCCTTATACTTTTAAGGCCTCATGTGTGTGTCCCAAGCCAGCAGTGTGCTCAAAAGGCCACCCAGCCCATTTCCCTGGCTTTAGGAAAGACTGAACAGAATGCAACCCAGAGTGCTGGGGATGAAGAAGGAGGTCATCTTGATTTCCTCCCTACACATTTATCCTAGTCTAACCAAAGGGCTATAACAAGACACCTGCTTCTCAAGGGCTATTAGGGCTCCTTAAGGACCAGATGAGTCTTTTAAGTATCTGTGGCTGCCTGTGTCATCTACTACCTGGTACCAGGTCTGTCATTAGTATCTGAGTCACTGGAGCAACTGACAGCGTCTCCCCAAAGTACCTTCCAGTTTGTTGTTCTCTTTGCCTTTTTCTTTTTTCTCCTTCTTGGATTTCTTCCCAAATGGTTCCTCAGCCCCAGTGCTAGGCCCTGAAATGGGCCCAGGTCCCTGTATAGTTCCCACAGAGCTGGCCACACCGTAAGTCAGGGGCAAACTGGAGCTGTGGGAGGGAGCGGCAGCCTGCACTTCCCCTTCAGTTAGAGCCTGAAGCTGGAGGAGCTTCTTCAGCAAGTACCTGAGGTCAGGAAGGGAAGGGAGCAGATATATAAACTTCTGCATAGTCTCAATTCAGTATCTTACTCAAGTACTGGGGAAAGTGAGAATTAAATACCAAGATTATTATACTCATAAAAATAAGGTTCTTGCTGAATCCTGGGAATAAGAAAGTCCCAGAGGATAACTAATATTTCAAGAAGCCAAGAATTGTAGCTTATCTCTCTTGCATCCAGAGAGTTCCTCTATTGAAGTGTTTTTCAACCTTTTTTACCTTGCAACGCCCTTAAATCTATAGTTAAACTTCTGCGGCACACTTACATTATGCTAATCAAAAAAAAAAAAAAAAAAAGAAAAAGCCCAGGCACAAAGGCTCACACCTGTAATCCTATCACTCTGGGAGGCTGAGGCAGGTGGATCGCTTGAGCTCAGGAGTTTGAGACCAGCCTGAGCAAGAGTAAGACCCCTTCTCTACTAAAAATAGCGAGGTGTTGTGTTGGATGCCTATAGTCCCAGCTACTTGGGAGGCTGAGACAAGAGGTTAGTTTGAGCCCAAGAGTTTGAGGTTGCTGTGATCTATGATGCGACAGCACTCTACCCAGAGCAGAGTGAGACTGTCTCAAAAAAAAAAGCAAGCCAACCTTAAAAAAAGAATATGCTCACTGTGCTTTTAACTTTTGAAAATAATGATCTTTAAAAATTTTCGCAACACACTAAGATCCTCTCATCGCATCCCAGTGTGCCATGGCACACCAGTTGAAAATCACTGCTCTGTTGCGATGTTGGAAGGAGTCAGGCTTCTGAAGGGCACAGATCATGAATTACAGATGTATATATACCCACTGTGCTTTGCACAGAATAGTACATACTGAGTAACTATTTGTAAAGGGAGACATTGTTTCTTTATCGCTTGGCTTTTGTAACTGAAGAGTTACAAGATTACTTCCTTCATGTGGCAAGAGGGCTTTGTTAAAAGATTAATAGAGGAGCTGTTTTATCATTAAGGTCCCAGATGATTTGGGTGTGCAGGAACCAGTACTCCAAGCTGTGAATTTCTCTGTACTTGATCAAGTGGCCAAGGGGCTGGATGTGCAATGCACAAAAATCCCAGTGGAGAAAAATCCCCAGAGCAATAACACCATTATCAATCACTAAAAATGTAATTCTGAATACAAAATGAAGCTAGCTCACCTTCTTTCTTCTTTTGCTTTAAGAAATTTTTCCTCAAGACGAGCAATTTCATCACAAATAGCAGCATTTTCCTTGAAGAAAAATTTTGAATATAATCACACAAAATGACTAAAAGATTGAAGTATTATGTTGGGAAGAGGATCTACCATTTCAAAACTAAAAAGGTCTGTGCTACTGGGTGAGAAGGAAGAGCTATTATACCTTGCATACAATCTATAAATAAATCGATAGGTAAAAATAATCAGGTTCTCCTATGGGCTGGGTAATATTATCCCATCTGGGATACTGTTGAGTGAAAAGGGAGTACTATTAATGCTTATGCCAGAGAATATGGTAAACCGTGGCCTGGGCATACCAAGATTAATGATCATCTTAATTAGTGTAGTCTTTTGCTGAGAGAAAGACATACTGCTTAGATCCATAGATGCTTAAATTCAACATTATGCTATATATGAGGCTTGTCTGTATTCCCAAGGGCCTTGACTC
The DNA here is from genome assembly GCF_000181295.1 of Otolemur garnettii. Classification (NCBI taxonomy): domain Eukaryota; kingdom Metazoa; phylum Chordata; class Mammalia; order Primates; family Galagidae; genus Otolemur; species Otolemur garnettii. The sequence continues at coordinate 71,961 of NW_003852503.1, read as the reverse complement.
TTGAGGAATCTACAAAGTCAATCTTTCCTAAGCATCCCATGCCTTAAGAACCTTGGAGATAAGAACTGGATGGAACAAAATCAAGTTTAGTGTGTAAAATTATTAAGCTTCATAATATACTTATATGTATTTGAGTATCATCTTTCTTTACTGATGACTCACTCTACCAAGTACCAATCTCTCAAGTACCAATTTGTAGGGAATACTCCAGTCTGGATGCTCCATACGTGGAGCTTCAAACTCTCAAATGTTCAAAACAGTATCCCTTTTCTTCTTTATGTAGAAGATAGAAACAACATCCTTCAATAATATAGACACCAAGCTTTAGGTACTTTTGACATGTAGGGGATAAACACAAGACCACAGTTCCTATTAATTCTACTTTTCTTATCTCTCTCCAGTGCATGTAACAGAGCTAAATAAATGTTTTTGGAATGAATATTCTAATTTCCAAAGCTTTTTGTATAAAACGCTAAGAAATGTTTGTGCTTTTAGTAGAGAGAAGAGGTACTGGTTGTTGACTCATATGTAAACTTGAAAAAGCCAGAATATTTTAACACAAAGTTGTAGTCGGCATTCCAGTTCATTCATTCAATAAACTAGTCCCTCTACCATAAAAGGAAAGCAGAAGCCCTTGGGAGATTCAAAGGAAGTCAAGAGGGACAAATATTGAAAGCTTCATGTACTAGGCGAGGGAAGAGTTTAGTTATGGGGAATGTGGAGCGCTCAGTAAACAGGCTGTGTAGTAAAAGCTGTAAACTGGAATCAAGGTTTCTAAGTTGGAGTCAGGGCCTGTCACAGTGCCCTTGAACAAATCATCTCTCTGGACTTCACTGTTATGATTTCTAAAATAGTGACTACATCTCAGGGTTATCTGAGAATCAAACACATTTCTGAGAGTTTTGCAGTAACAACGACGACTGAAATTTATTGATGCATCTTCTAGGTACCAAACACGTTGTTTTTCTCATTTAGTCTTCGTAACTGCAATATAATTACTAGATCTCAGTTGCAGATGAGGAAGCAGAGGATTACAGAAATTATTTGCCCAAGGATACAAGGCTAACCAGTAGTGACATATGTAGACAAGCTAACACTATATTAATACTGTCACTCTGGGAAAGGGAACAGCTTGGGGAATGATTTCGCAAGGAAGGAGGCTCGAGGAGGAAACGGACTGAGCGACCATCACACTCACAAACACTGTGGCTTTGGCCGCTTTGCGCAGCCGCAGGTACTTCAGCCGGTATTTCTCGTTCTGGCTCTTCTTCGGGAGCTTTTTCATCCTGGCCTTGCTGGACGGCAGCGGGGCCCGCGGCGAGGAGGCGAGGCCGCCCAGCAGGCTCATGGTCCAGCCCCGCTACGGGGGCTCCAGGACGCGGCCAGCATCGGCTCCTAGGCCAGCCGGCGGGAGCCCTGGCTCGGCGTGTGCGGAGCCGGCGGGATCGGGCCTCTATGGACTGAGCGCTACAGGACGTCCCCAGAGCAGTCGGCAGGGCCACAAACCTCGCCACCCAAACGGCCACCGACACCTCCCGAGACTTCCGCGTCTGTCTCGGAAGTAAGCCCTGCCCGGAAGTTACGTAAGGCGTCGGCCCAGGGTAACTTCCGGGACTGGGAGGGCGGTCTTGACCTTGCGGTTCTAGGCTGGCCAAGGGGGAAAGGGAGGGTTGGGGGTGAGCCCTCGGCAGGAGAGGAGGGCGGGGCGCCTTTGAACTTGGCTGAGTCCTGCTGAGCTCAGAACTTACAGTAATGGCCCCAGCATGGCGTTTCAATACCTGTTTTCCACACTTTGTACAGACAGGCCCTCCAGTTTTAGAACTGGGACTCAGCTTCTTTCTTTACTTCGCCTGCCTTTATGCAGCTCTCAAGAATGTTTCTTCAGGGTCTCTTATCCTGTGATCTTCCTAGAAGCTGGCACCACAATAGTGTATAGGAAGAAAGGTCTTAGCCCCCCTCTCAAAGCTTAGAATCTGTTAGAGAAGATGGGAGATTTAGCAAGCAGTTTCCATAAAATGCTAATGCTTAGTAAATGTTTGCCTGATGAAACCTAAAGTGTATTTCTGTACATTTTTCTGTGTCTATGTAGTTCTAACTTTAAAACCAAGTTATATCTAAATTCACCAAATTAGGAAGCGAGGCAAATTTTTTGGGTGTGGGGCTGGATGGCAAAAGGGCTTTCTTTCCACAGTGCTGTCAAGTAGTTGAGTGAACGTCTAAATGTTTTTTTCTATCAAAACTTAATATATTCTTTAGAATAGTGAAGGTGAATGAATTTCTAAACTGTACTGATGCAAAACATAATTACTGTTATATATTCAAAATGCAGGCTTCTGGAGTTGTATATGGAAATTCTGGAAAATATGTTACCTCGTTTACAGAATTACAACAGAGAAAGATTCTAACACTAAAGTAACTTAGAATTAAAAAATAATAGATTTAGAACTGATGACCCAGGTACTTCAGAAAATTGTAAAAACAGAGACAGGGCATCAGCAAATGATTTTAACACAGAACCAAAGCTTACAGATGTCCTTTTTTTACTGTCCATATTGTAAGCTACCCTTCTTGGACCTGAATGGCTTTTAATGGAGCAGCTTCTCAAGGTGCCAGTGTGCTTCCACAAACATTCTTAAGGCAGTCATACAGATTCAGCTTTGGAGGGATTATTTCTAGGTCACAAAATTCTCATGCCTTTGGTAATACAGACTGGGACTTTACATTGGAACCTAAAATAGTTACAATCTTAGTAAGAGACTTTCTTCTTTTATTTTAAAACCTTATTTGCTAAATTGCCTGATTTGTTTGTTGTTGAGCTGTATTTTTTTCCTTGCAAGCTTGGGGATCTAACTTTTTTATTCATCCTCATATGCAGGTATCATATCTCGTGGGAAGAAAAGTGCAGTCTTTTGTCTTAGTTTACAGGCTGTTCTGGTTAATGGATTTCAATGGAATTTACATAAAAATGCTTATAATTTCTTTTTCATCAGAAACATTTCCTTACAATAATAAAACATTTTATGTAAATTTTTTAGAAAATTGGAAAATATAGTACAAAGAAGATTTAAAAAAAATTATAATGCTGCTATTTGGAGTGAACCACTTTTAATAAATAAGTGTTTAATATTTTCATGCATTTTTATGTGGGTTAGATTATATGGAATATTATGTTTCCTTTTAATAATATGCCATTAGAAAAGAATCATTTCAGTGTTATTATGACTTTAGAAGCATAATTTTAAATGTCTAGTTAATAGTCTCTTTAGGGCTATGTCACATTTTGCATAATTTTTCCATGTTGTTTGACTTTTGGGGCAATTGCTATGAAATGCATGTTTGTGTACAAAGCTCTTTCCATATAAGACTATTTAGAGACTGAGTCTGGGTACTCCAAAGGTGATATTGCTGAGCAACTCAGTTACTTATTTGTAACTTATTTTTCAGAAGAGTATCTATTTAGTGTGTATAATAACACAACCTTTAGGAAACTTAATTTAAGAGGGAAAGACAGACAAGTAAATTGGCAATATTAATATGGTGTAAAATGTTTATTTCAGAGGTAGGTTTTATTTGATATGGATACCTCTCCTTCATTTAGGGAAGGAGGGAGGAGATAGGGAAGTTTTCTTGAGGAGATATGTAGTACGCCCGGTCAGACGAGGAGAGAGAGTGGTTGACTCAGTGAAGAACAAAGGGGGGCATTCTGGGTAGTGGACACAGCATATGCAAAGGCTGAGCATTGTGAGAGGCAAGGGAATTGCAAGTAGTTGATTAGACCTTAAGATGTGTGTGGAGAGAGGCAAGAGGAGAAACTGAGGTAGTAGGTGGGTTTGGATCATGAAAGATCTTGTGTCCCAACTGAAGAGTCGGACCTTTATCCAATGACAGTAGGAAGTCATTGATGAACATCTGTGTATCACTCTTCTCTCGGTTAGCAACATAACTTTTCTATTTACTTATATGAAGAAGAGTCTATGCAAAAGTTCTCGAAAGAAATGCATAATGTGCACCCCTAAAAAGAAACATAAAATGAGGGACAGTGGTATTATGGTTGATCATGGCCTTTGGAGTCAGATCCAGGTCCCATTAAATCCAGGAAAAGGAATTGGAACTAAGATGAAAGATGAATTAGAGAAGAGAGAGCGAGGTTCAACAGTACTTTACTGTCGATCCTGTTTAGTTCTAAGTCGGTGTTTCTCAACCTTTTTTAAATCTTGGTACACTTGAACCTGTAGTTAAACTTCCGCAGCACACTTAAGCCCTGAGCCAAGGAATGAGGACAGCCTGTGGAAGCTGGAGAAGGGAAGGAAACAGGTGCACCCCCTAGAGCAGTGTGTTTCAAACTTTTTTATTGCAGGACACACTTGATGTGTGGTTAAACTTCCTCAGCACACTTAAATTATGTTGATCAAAAAAGAGAGTAAGAAAAAGGATATACTTACTGTGTTTGAACTTCTTTCAAAAATAATTTAATTAATGGTATTTAAAAATTTTCACGGCACACCTAAGATCCTCTCATGACACAACAGTTGAAAATCACTATTCTAAGTGGTTGGTATTTAGTGATTGGCTCTAAAGGAAGATAAAGTATTCCCTAGGGTGTTAAAAGCATACCTTGGGACCCTGAAGAGTTGTCCACAACCCATAATATACCAGCCCTTGGTGATATGAGTCCCTGGTTTAGATGATGAAACCGGGTTCTGGACACCTCTGGCTCTACTCATGGCTGATACATGGCCCTAGGCTTATTTTATTACATCTTTAAACCTGGAGATCAGATTCCAAATTGAGCCTTCATTAAATCCTGGCTCACACTTTGCTGCCCATAGGTTGGTGACTTAAACAAAGCAAGCTGGAAAAATTTCTGGGATTTCAGGTGCCACCCAAAAGTTTCCAAGGGTTTAAATATTTATTACTGGCTCGGCGCCTGTGGCTCAACCGGCTAAGGCGCCAGCCACGTACACCTAAGGTGGCGGGTTCGAATCCCCAGCCCGGACCCGCCAAACAACAATGACGGCTGCAACCAAAAAATAGCCGGGCGTTGTGGCGGGCGCCTGTGGTCCCAGCTACTTGGGAGGCGGAGGCAGGAGACTCGCTTGAGCCCAGGAGTTGGAGGTTGCTATGAGCTGTAATGCCATGGCACTCTACCCAGGGGGACAGCTTGAGGCTCTGCCTCAAAAAAAAAAAAAAAAAAAAAAAATTTATTACTGTCTTAATAGGTTTCCTCACTTGCTCTTTGGGATAAGCTGAGTGTGTATCTTAGAGGGTGATGGGATGAATATAGTGAGAAGAATGTGCCTCTGTAAATAGCCTTTAGAATCTTCTTTCCTTGTAGAATATCTAGAATTGATCTAATTTTTGGTTCTTTCACTCTTTCAGCTTTCACATTTATTTCCATGGCTTTGTTATAGCTTCTCATCTTTAGGATAATATGATGTAGGATGATTCAGCTGAAACCAAGCTTGTTTGTTCTTTTTTCTTTTCTTTTTTGTATTAGTGTGTGTGACTTGTGAGGAAGGAGAGGGACTTTTACTCTCCACAGAACTTCTTGCTCCATAATCTCTTAACTATGGGTGTTCATCACACCCTTGCTGGGCGAGGTGTTTGGGTTTTGAGGGTTCTAAGCCAGCCAGTAAAGTCATGAAATCGACCACTGTGTCAATGTTGTGCTTCTGGCTGGTTGTGTCCTTCAACACACATAAGACGCTCAACCAGCTAAAAGAGATGAGTTCAGAGATGTTCGCTCGGAGGAAAAGAAGGATCACATTGAGGTCATTGATGGGGCATCCCAGCATCTTTCTGCTGAGAAGGTCAAAAGCTGGAAGCATTTCATAGATAGATAGGAGACGTTTGTCCCACTGACACAGCCGCGTGAGGTTGTAGATTATCACGGGAACCAACAGGGTGTATATTGCTACACTGGAGAGGCTGACAATCTGGAAAACGGACAGGGAAGTCAGCCTACATGTGATCAGATCAGGAACATGGGTCTCATCACTTAGCAGCTTTGCCTTGATGGAGCAGCTGAATTCTTCTTGGAAGAAGACATCCAGATGGAAGTGGCCCAGGTATAGGTAGGTGACTGAGGTGAAGAGGAGCAGGAGGCCGTTCCTCAGGAGGTAGGTAGCCACCAGTGAATGTGAGCGCTGCTTACAGGCCAGGTACCGCTCGAGCAGAGGGAATTCAAAGTATCGTTCTTTCCGAGCCCTGGGCAGGGGAAGGAAGGAAACAAGCCCATTGAGAATTGTACCTGAGGAGAACTTTGTGGGGAAGGAACAGAAGATCTCTGCTTCCATCATGGCATTCTCGGCTTACATGAAAATCTGCCCTCCCTGAGCATACACAGGCTTCAGAACAAAAAAAATGGCGAGTGAGCATAGCTTGATCCTCCAGGCATTGAAAGAAATGGGATAAACCCGGTGAATGATCAATGAGTAATGGGTACACTGGATTTCTGCAGAGGCAGACCGAAGCTGTAAGCGAAAGCAGGATGTTTCAGAAACAATAGGCTGATGAAGTTAGCACTGGACTGAGAATCTAAATAAGTGCATTCTGACTCTTGGCCTGTGTAGTCTGAGGATGATTTTTAGGCCAGTCCATTCATTTTATGTAATTAAATGTGGTCACAGTGTTTGTTGAGAGCGGTGGTGTTTGGGGCCATGTCAGCCAGTCTCTGCTTACATTCAAAGAAGCTTAGAGCCTGGCTTATGGGGAAGGGGTAGATGAGACAACCAAATATGAAATAAGGATGGCGCTTGATTTGTTGACTTGATGTTGATTTGTTGACTTGATGGACACAAACCGTAGTAGCTGCAAAACTTAGGAGAGGGAGGTAACAGTGTGGGCTAGAGTGTTCAGAGACCTTTACAGAGACGATTGGCTTAAAGCTGGGCTTCAAGGTCAAGAGGACCCTTTATCAGATCATGGAGTAACAAGTATATAAATAGGAGACAATATGATTTCAAATGTTAGCTTAACTGAGGACCTTTTTTGAGACCACAGAGTAACTAGTATATGAATAGGACACAATATGATTTCAAATGTTAACTTAACTGTCCTTTTGCCTTCTTGGGGCTCCTCCCCTAGACACTCTATTTAAAACCATACTTCATCCTTCTGGCTTCCCAGCCCCCCTTTACATCTTTCTTCATATTCCTTATTATTTCCTGACATGTCTTTTACTCTCTATTTGTTGTCTTTTTTTTTTTCCCCAGTAGTATGTAAGCCTTACATGGGCAGGTACAGCTTTGGGTCCTCTTGCCCACACCCTGCGCCACACACAGGTTTATCAGAAGCACCCAGAGCACCTGCCTGGTACACAGATGTAGGAACAATTAAATAAGTGAATGATTTGTTCAGGGGAAAAGGAGCCTGCCTAGGTGGAGTGGAAGATTCCACCTGGTCGTTAGACATTTGAAAAAGGACTTAGTGACCATGTAGAGGGCCTTGGACAAATATTTAGGAGAATTTTGGTATTCTTTTGGGTAGGCGTGGGGGGGAGGTAGTGAAGGGGAATAGTGTACAGACGTGGTGTTTTAGGGGCATGAATCCCTTCCTGGGCTCCATGTGCTCATCTGTACACTAGAGGTAGAGTCTTTTCTCTTCTTTCACAGAAATGATAGGAAGATAAGGAAATGATGTGTCCACATTTTGCACTCTTGAGAAGGATGGCAAGGAAGTTAATTTAAAGATTGCCATGCAAAGACACCATTTTAATGGTTGACTGAATTTTTCAGAAAAAGGTGGAAGAGACAACTCACTTCTCCAGCTCATCCCAAAACACGTGGGGGTCGGAGCTCTTCTGCCGGATCTTCAGCACGTGCTGCACCAGGCGGATGGAGCGGTTGTAGGACTTGTCCAGTTCGCTGATGATGAACAGCAGATCTGAGCTGAGTGCTGGCACCGCCGCATACTGCCACAGCAGAACTGGCAGGTACATGACCATGGCCAGGGCCAGGAGGGAGTAGGGGAGCGCCTGTGGGGGGAGAGTGGCTGAGGAGGGGTGGGACTGCCAAGACCCATGTGATAGCTCTGAGTGAGGGGCTCCTTTTTCCCACCCCTAAGAGAAAGGCTGTGCAGGCAGTGGGCTGCCACAGCTCCCCTGCCCTGGCTGAGTACAGGGAGTTCTGGCAGAGAAGGGACATGTTATCTTCAGGCTCCCCTGTCCATTTATCTGGTCCTGCATCTGTCTAGGGGCCTAGGGCAGGGTGGGGGAAGGGAGGGGACGCAGGCTCTCCCTACCTTTCCCCTCCAAATATTAATCAGTAGCTAGCCAGAGAACACTGCCAACAGTGGCCATGGCATCCTAGGGGAGGGAAAGTTGCATTTTGTGTCCATGTAACCTTAACAGTCTTCAATGATGCACAGTGGCCTTTTCTGAGTTTTGGATTCTTGGTAATGCCTGCACCATCCAACACTTTCTTGGCGTTCTTTGGGGAAAGTCTTTCAGTTACAAAGATACACAAACTGACTTTTTTGGGAGAGAGTCTCACTCTGTTGTGAGAATGGAGTGGTGGAATGCAGTGGTGTTGTCTACCTCACAGTAACCTCAAACTCTTGGGCTTGAGCGATCCTTCTGCCTCAGCCTCTGAGTAGCTGGGCTACAGGTGTGTGCCACAACACCCAGCTGATTCTTTCTATTTTGAGTAGAGATAGATCTTGCTCTTGCTCAGGCTGGTCTCAGACGCACAGAGTGCTAGGATTATAGGCGTGAGCCACCACGCCTGGCCTGCAAACTGATGTTTAGGAATGCATATAAACTTTGTTTCTTCAGCTACATTATTAGCTACACCTGTGTCCATTCTTCTTTACTATGTTGAAGTCCTAATCCTTAGTACAGGTGTCCTCAAACTACGGCCCGTGGGCCACGTGCGGCCTGCTGAGGACATTTATCTGGCCTGCTGGGTGTTTTTGCCACTGCTGCCTGTCCTGCTTAGCAGCTGACTCATCCCAGGGCCCACAGTCCAGCCCTCCCAACAGTCTGAGGGACAGTGAACTGGCCCCCTCATTAAAAAGTCTGAGGATCCCTGGCCTAGAGGGTCCCTCACAGCCCTCAGAAGAAGCAACAGTGATGATGTGTTGAACTTGGCTGTGCGGCCTCTAGAGCTGTGAAACCATATATTTCTATTGATTAAGCCATGCACTTTGTAATACTTTGTTACAGCAGCCCTAGCTAACTATTACAGGAATGTTTCCTTAGGTTTCTTCATCATATTGACCATACCTCAAAGTGTTGGGCCCACTCTTTTGCCGGCAGTAAAGTCTCTGTGTAAAGGTTTAATATGCATTACTTATTTGACGTTCATAGGGCTGCTATCAGGTCAGTGTGTATCTCTGTTTGACAGATAAGGAAACTGACGCATGTAAAGAGTAAGTAACTTGTGCAGGCTGTACGTCCAGTAGGTGGGAGAGCCGGGATTTGGAACTAGCTGAGTTTGGAGCTTACTCCCTTAATGATTACTTGACTTACAGCTTTTTTTTTTGAACCAGGGATGCTTTGTTATCTTAGATGAGAGTTTGAAGAAAAAGAGGAAAGGTAACACATGTGTATTTGAGTAGAAAGGGTGTGGATATTTTCTGCACTCAGCAAGACAGCTATGTTAGGAAAGGTACCTAACTGGGAGACCAGAAGAGAAAATTAGAACTTTTTTACTCTAAGAAATGACATTTCTTGAAAATAAGCCCTTTACCCCTAAGGATTCAGTTTTTATAGATTTAAAGTGGAGGCAGAGAATTTGGGTTTAATGATCGTGATTATCATCACGATAGTTTGACCCTTTTCTGACATGTGAACCCCCTCTGTGATCTAATTCGTTACCATTTAAATCCTGCTTAGACTTCTATTGACAGAAACCTCATAAACTCTTTCCCTTACATCTCTGGTTTTGCCTGGATCCTAGAACTGTGACAATTCGAGGCCTTATAAATTGTCATCCCTAGAAAATGCTGTGTGACTTTGTGAACTGAATATGTGTGTCACCGCTAGTCTGTCATAAGCCCCCACTGAGATGACAATAAGAGATAAAAATAAGATGGAATCTTATAAGGACAAAGAGATCAAGGGAGGTGACAAGAGAACAAAATGCTGAAAACTGGAAACAGTTGCAGAATAGAAGATTCCAGCCTGCAGGAGGACAGGAAGCTGGGGCGGGAGCAGCAAGCTGGTGCACTGCAGAACCAGGAGGCCTCAGGAAATGGACACACCGGGGACCTCTGAAGATGAGAGTGCAGGTGGGGTCGCGGTCTGAGAAACAAGCCCACAGAACCTTTCTGTAACGTGAGCTACAGAAAGTGGCTACTTTCCTCCCCCTCTCTTTAGTCTTGTGGTCTGCTCTCTAGAGAGATTAAAGCAGATTAAACTCTGCACTTGTGTCCATCAAGACACTTGCGTCCATCAGAGCCATACTGAGAATCGCAGAAGCAGCTGAATGGACACTGAACAGTGAGACCCACAGCTGATACCCCAGGGGCAGCCAGCTTAAATTCCAACTGCACCCCGCCACCCCCACACATTAAGGACTTAATGACTCTTCCTGGAGAAAACTGGCCCAAGAGAAAGGACTATAAGGTTGAGATTTTTCCGATGAAATAGATCACAGGGTCACTGTAAATGGAAGGCTGCCTGTCCACATGCCTCTCCCATGAGCACAGCCCTTGCAATCAGACAAAAGCGGGCAGCCAAAGACCAGCAAATGTTTGACGCATGCCTGAGGCATCAAAGCTAGCAACCAAAATAAGTGAGGTGGGGGTGAGGGGAAGAGGCAAGAGGGGATGGAATGGTGTAGAACGGTGTAGCCTGATAGAGTGCGGCTGCTTTACCTTGTGGGGCCAGAGAGATTTCATCTTGTACTGGCCAGGCTCATCCTGCTCATGGTGAACCAGTGAGTCCCAGCAGGAGCTGTCCACGTAGGCAGCCTGCTGGGCACTGAAGTTGCTGGGACAGAAGCAGCTTATTGGAGATCCTGGAAAAGAAATACAGCTCTCAAGTGGCCCAGAGCTGGAGTGGAGCCATGAGAACCAGGGGGCACTCATCTGACAGTTTTCTAGGGGGTCAATCACCTCCACAACTCTTTCAACTCTTGGCCGATTTCTGTGTCTGGCAGGCACTACCTTCTTCTGAAGCCCCCGTTTTGTGGCTTGGGCCCTGCTATGTCATAGTTGGACAGGGTACGCCTTGACAGCACGCCTGTTTGGCCCAGGCCTATTAGTGCACTGACTTAGGTCTGCTGGTTCTATGTTCTAAGAGCCACTGGACTCCCAGATTGGTGGGCCGTGGGGGTCCCTGTGTTCCCACAGCCTGGCACCAGAAGCCTTGCAGTGTAAAGATGATGTCTCTTTCCTGAGAGAGCTGACATCTTTTAGGCTGTAAGTGTAAAGGATTAATCATCTGGATTTCTGATCCCAAATCAAGAGAAAAGGTGGGCAAGTAGTGCCAGAAGGCAAGTGAGCTTGGAGGAGTGACTGGCTTTTTGTATTCCTGTTATTCTCCAGAAAGGGCAGAGGTGGGAACCATTACTTCCCCGCTTCTGTGGATGGAACAAAGAGGCAGCGGGAGGGTGGTACATCTCAGTGGGAAGTGCAATAAACTGATGGCACAGGTAGAAAAGAAAACCAGAAGTCTCAGGAATTCCATGTTCTGTTTGACAGAGGCAGTGGATTTTCTGAGTTAATTCAGAACGCAAAGTACTAGATCCATGTGTGTGTTCATGTCTGTGCTGCCAGTTGTGGAGGGGATGCAGTGAGCTTATCCAGCACCCCTTATGGGCCAGGTTCCATCAGGCACATAATGTGTGTTCTCAAATCAGCAACCCTGAAGATGGGGCATGGGAAGAGGGCTCAAAGGAAGTAAGAGACTTATTCACAGAGTGGCTAAGAAGGAGAGGTGTGAGGTCCTGAAAAGATTATGGGACTCCAACTTCTGTCATCCAGATGAAAACCAAATTATAGTTTAAGTATTAAAATGACATAAAAATATATATGAATACTAAAATCACAACTTTTTGAGTTAAATGTAGCATTTTGGAGATGACTTCTCAAACTTTCTGGTGCATCTCCTTTGCTGGTGCCCTTTGGGTTATCTAGCCCAGCCCCAAGTTATGAGACACAGTCACTGTGGGTGCCGCCTCACCACTGAGCACAGGCAGAGCCTGATGTGAAGTGGAGTCTCTCTCATTCACTGGGCCTTGGAAGCGACTTACCGGAGGAGAACTCCTGGGCGAATGCCAAAGACATCAGGAGCAATGGGGAGCCCACAGCTACAAACTTGACCATCCGGTCCAGGGGCAGCTCCAGGCGCAGGCCTTTGAGGCGGGGACCCCTGCGGTCAGGCAGCAAGGCATCAGAGAGCATGTACTCCGCAGCTGTGTTTGCGAGAGACATGGTGCTGCTGAACTTGGTGGTGCAGAGGTGGCTGGAGGGATCCCAGGAGAGTGGAGTGAGGAGGCGACAGCTTTAGGCAGCTGGCTTTGAGCAGACAGTGCCTGCTGCCCCAGGATCATGGGATCTGTACTAGGAGCAGGCAATGGCTCTTTAAATAACTGCACAGGCCCTGAGCTAGGCACCCTGGTAATTAGAGGGAGGCCTAGCCTTAGTGGGTCTTTGCTAGAGGAGGGTCAGTCTTTACCTGGGCTGGTGCCAGGCTGCTCTGTGGGTTGTGTCTGAGCAGATGGTGTTCTGTGGCTTTATGTTGCCCTCTCATTAATAAAGTATTTTCAGCAGGGTGGTGGAGAGAAGGAGGGCTGTGGAGCCAGGGCCCCCCATGTAATTGGTGTGGAATTTGGGTGGGGAGTGCTTACATGTGTTGTAGGCTCTCATTTTGTGGTTTGCAGTGGGGATGGAGCCCCCAAGACCCAGCTAGGATTGCTACCCCTACATAGTCGTCTTTGTCCCAGTGATGATTTTTTGCTCTGGGCCCAGGTTTTTTTTTTTTTTTTCCCCAGAAATTGCTCTGTATTTGGTGTTAAATTTCCTTCCCTGATTCTGGTCTTTCTCCAAGACATTTCAACCACGTATTTACAATCTCCAATTCCTTTTTAGCCCATCAGTTCTCTAGAGAGCTGGGGGATGCACGGCACAGTGTTAGTAGTGGAAAGAGCATGACTTTTGAATAGAGGGGAGACTCCTCCACTGGAGACCTTGGAATACTCATTTGTGTGTGTGTGTGTGTGTGATTTCAGGCAAGTCACTTTTAGCTCAGTTTTCTCATCTCTCAAATGGAAGTATGTTACGATCTTACAAAGTTGTGGGGATTGATTAAAAGCATTGTATGTGAAGGTGCTTTAAGAATGGTAAAGTAGGGCAAGTGTCAGCTCTTTTGGTGGGGCTCCCGGGTGGAGAATAGGCCACTCTTATCTCAAGTGTTGGCTTTAAACTTGGCAAAAGGGCCTTAAGCTGGCCTTTACTCTGGTTCCCGTTGGCAGTGTCCTTCCTAGGAGGCAAGGAGTCCATGGGGCCAAGAAGGCATGTTTGCTCAGAGCCTATGCACTCACTCTAAACCACTCTTGTAGCACCAGGGCCTCTGTAATGCCCTGCCACAGGCCCCAGCCTGCCTCCAGGACCTGTGGGCCTCTTCTTCTTGGACATCCATTCAGGGAATATTGTGCTGGTGGTATGCAGTGGTAGGCCTGAGGAATAGCTGGTTTGGGGGTTTGGATGGAATTTAGAAGTCCTGGGGTGTCCACACATGTAATTGTGAGTTTTTTGCAGCATGGGCCTTGGCCAAGTTGGGAAGAGACAGGGATTAGGCCAGGGCCCTGGGAGAGTCTGAGGGTTCTAAATTCGAGCTTGGCATTCCTGATTGATCAATGTTTTTGATCAAGCTAACAAGCTGTTGAATAAAGTACTGTATGTTCTACCTGCGTACCCCAACATATCACACACATACACACACCCCCTTCATGTAAGTAGCATCAAAATCTGGCAAATGTTTTGAAGCAGACACTGACTCAGTGAGTTTGTATTAGTTCAGTGACCTTCTGGAGAGTCTTTGTTTTGAAAGCACCACAGAACGTAGGAGATTTCACTTTGAATTTTAGAAGCTTCTGTTCTGGTCCTCAGTCTACAAAACACATTGCTTTAGCATTGTATGGGAGAAAACTGGCTGTGTGTTTGAGTCCCTCAAGTTTCCAGTTCCACCTCTGTGACAACCATTAGAAGCTTTGATGGTTCATTTTTCTCCTATAGAGGTTCTCTGCTTGGTTGGACTAAGGCCCCAGAAGCAGAAAATTCCTCCAGGATAAAAATTTCTGGAGATTTTTAATTATCTTACTAAAATGATTCTATCTCTTCTAGAATTTCAATTCATTTTGTTTTCATTTCTTTCATAGCTTACTGATAGTCACAAAAATATGATTTTTGTAATTAATACAGCCTTTTCTATTTGTTGCTGCAGGAGCATTCGCCTGCTGTGACATACTACACCTTACCCAAAAGCCTGTGCATTATAAGTTTAATATATATAAGTAATATTCTGTTTTTTATCTTATTCTGTTTCTTACTTTTAAAAATAACTCAGCACTGTGTGTTGCTATGTACAGCTAATCTGGTATTTCTATTGCTGCTGAACACATTCTAACCTGCTCACTTGCCTATTGGTGGATAGTCGTTTTGGCTCTGCTACTTGTACCACAAATAACATGTATATCCCCTTATGATCCTACAAGAAAATGCAGTTGGGATACATATTCAAACTAGAATTTTTAGGGCTACTGGTGTAAAGTGACATTTTAATTTGTATTTCTCTTGATAACTAATGAATTTCAGTATTTCTTCATATGTGCATCAACTATTTCCATGTAACAAACTCCTCAAAAAATTAACAGCTTAAGACAACAAACATTTATCATTTTCCAGTCTCTGTGGGTCAGAAATATGGGTTGCCATGGCATAGAGTTTCTCACAAGATTACGGTCAAGATACTGGCTTTGGTCATTTGAGGTCTTGATTGGGGTTGGAAGATTCACATCCCAGATGGCTCACTCACCTGGCTTTTGGCAGAAGGCCTCAGTGTGGCAGGAGGCCTAACTTCCTCACCACATGGCCCTTTCCACAGGGCTGATCTAATATTCTCTCTCCATGGGACCAGTTTTTTTTTTTGGAGTAATCAAGATGAGGAAAACAAAGCAGAAGTGTGAATGCATCAGACCCCAGAAAAATCTCAGAGCTTGCTCTCTGGGAAGCTGATGTGGAGGATGCTGGAGAGAAATGGTATAGGAAACACGAAATATTGATAGTAGCTATGATGTCAAATCAAGCCACAAAGAAATTTCTCATAGTAACATCATATATGCACCCGGGAGAAGAAAGCGCTGATGAATAATTCATAATAGTACGGTTTTAATACAAGGCACAGTGTCTATTCTTAAGCCAATCAACTCCATTACAAATACTACAATTACTTGCGGAGAGCTGACTTTCAGGGAGTGTGATGACAGCAGTTGCTGGGCAGCACGTAACACTTGGCCATGGCAAGCTAAGCAAGAAGTAGTGCTGTGACAGTGACGTGCCATTGTCATAGGAGATGATGGTCTTCTCCATCACAAAGTTCATCAGTATTTTAATAATACAACAGTTGCAGAGATCCACAAATGACAAATTTCTGATGAAAGTGAGAAGATGAGGATTAAGAAAAATTAGAGTAATCATGACCAGACCCCCTGCTACAGTGCTCAGATAGATCCCTAGAAGACGGGGAGCTGGCACCCTGGCCGGTTTATTCCCTGATGATGAAATTTGTCACTGTAGAGTAATTTTCTGTTGCCATTCTTGTCTAGATCAAAGTCCTTTGGTAGGGCCAGGTATGCCCACTGAACTATTTTCTGTCTTTTACTCATCTCATTACTAGTTATATTCTCTGCGAGTCAGACCAGCCACAGATCAGGATGGTTAGAGTAAATGGGCTAGAGTTGGAGTTTTTACTACCTACAACCTTTCCACATATTTAGAGATTTTTTTTTTTTAAAGATCTGGACATGTGCTTTGTTTCTGAAATTTAATCTCCCTTTTCATATAGGCAATTCCAAAATATCCACTAGATTGTGATAATGTAAATGTGATATTGTTACAAATCTTGGGAGTATAGTGTGGTATGGTGATAGTTATACTCCTTACTGAATGACAAGTCATTTCCTTATCTGTAAAATGAAGAGTAATTATATCAACTCCCAAGGTGTGTTGTAAGCATAAAATGGGATAATGTGTATGAAAATGTTTTTCAAATGTGCAGTTGTTATAGACATGTGAGTTGCCATCAGCATTCAGTCCACCCCCAGATTGGGGTCCTAAAGCTCTCACTAGTTTCCTTAGGCAGTATGTTACCCCAGATACAAATTCCTGGGGCTGCTCAGCTCACCCCCAAAGTGGGTGCCTGAGCTCAGAAGTTGCCCCAGAACTGGCTGTGTACTAGGACCCTATGGACCATTTCTCTCACACGGTCTTCCCACAGTGGTGGTGCCCAGCTAGCAGCCAAGCTGATGGGAGATTCACCCCACCCAGTATTCAATCCTGGTCGCTGGACATTATTCTAGTCCACTCACTCATTTAAGCCTTGCAAGGCCACTCCAGTGAGCAGGTGTAGCCCCAAATCAAAAAGCTGTAGGGCAGCCCTTTCTTGTTCTTAGTCCTCTGCAGGCAGGCTGGCTGGCTGGTCCTTGCCTGTCCCCAAGCATTCACTCTCTGTGCTGGTTTTCTTCAACTCCAGACCTGCTTACTAGCTCCTGAAGTCCACCACTGCTTCACTGTGCCCTTGGCTGATGTCCCTGGGTGGATTCCACCAGCCAGAGATGGTTGGAGCTTTTTTTCCCTTGTTTCACCACAAAGGAGATGTTTCTAGTCTGCCATCTTGCCTCCTCCCCACTTAAATTTGATTTTTAGATAAATATGAACTATTTTTGAATATTAAATATATGCCAAATATTGCCTGGGACATATTTATACTAAAAGGTTTTGTTACCTGAAGGTCAAATTTAACTGGGTATCACATATTTTCATGTGTTATATCTGGTAGCCCTGAATATAAAGGAAAATAAATGAGAATGGAATTGAGTGTCTGTATGGCAATATTGATTACTGGAAGACAAGACTCTTGTTTATGGCAAACTTTATTCTTAGTGTTTTGAAATATGAGGGTTAAAATAGAGGTTACATGAAGATGTAAAAAATGAAGACTCAAAAAGAATTATCTCCTGCCGTCCTGCACTTCTTCCTTTCCTTTCAAGGGAGCTTTTCAATAAAGTGTTATAGCAGAACAAGGGTCTGACTTACACCAAGACATGGGATCCAGGAGAAACCAGGTCCAACCCAAGAGTACAGCGAAGGGAAGTTCTAGGATGACAGCCACATTTCAGGCCTGGAGAGCAAGTGCAGAAGGCAAAGAAGGGTGGAGGCCTCCAGGAGAAAAATAAAATCAATATATTGTCTCATATGTCTGTGCTTTTAGAAAATAATATTGATGGGTATTTGACAGATATAATATGTATGGCAATAAGAGGCATATAGAAGGCTATGGGGACAGTATTTACTCTGGAAAAAATAATATCGAGCAAGTGGAAAAAAAAGCATATCACAGAAAACATTGAGTAGTGAGTAATGAAAATTGTGATTTGCCCATTTTGGGAGGATAGGCGAGAAAGACTGGGGGTGTGGGGAAAGTAAGAGTATAAAATTCTAATCAAATCTAATAGGTAGCAATTCCCTTAGCAAAAAATTATTGAAAACTATTATGAGTTAATATTATATTATGGTAGGCCTTGAATCAATGAGTATGTCTAAATTAGATGAATCGACCAGGAGCACTGTAAACATATTATTTAGAAACCTTGTTTTTGATCTTTTCTCTGTGACCCTGAGAAAATTATGTGAATGTTTGAAGCCTAACTAGCTTTTATTTAGAAACCTTGTTTTTGATCTTTTCTCTGTGACCCTGAGAAATTTACGTGAATGTTTGAAGCCTAACTAGCTTTAGCCCCCTAGCTAAAATAGGGGGTTATTAGAAGTAGCTTCCTCATGGGATTATGAGTTTTAAATCAGTACAGGGCCTGGTAAATAGTAAGCATTCAATAAATTTTAACTCTTGTGGTTATTATGGTTTATGTTTACATGTTCACATTGTAGATCTAACTGAGGCACCATTACCTTGATAGTAGCAAAGTACTCAAGTTTCAGATATGTTTTCTGGAAGCCATGGATCTTCACTGGTGGGTTCCTAAGATGAAAATAATTTAAGTTCTAGCTGTGTTAGTTGCCTAACTTTTTTTTTTTTTTTTTGAGACGGAGCCTCAAGCTATCCCCCTGGGTAGAGTGCCATGGCACCACGCTCACAGCAACCTCCAACTCCTGGGCTCAAGCGAGTCTCCTGCCTCAGCCTCCCAAGTAGCTGGGACTACAGGCGCCCGCCACAGCGCCTGGCCATTTTTGGGTTGCAGCCATCATTGTTGTTTGGTGGGCCCGGGCTGGGGATTCAAACCCGCCACCTTAGGTGTATGTGGCTGGCACCTTAGCCGCTTGAGCCACAGGCGCCGAGCCAGTTGCCTAACTTTTATAATAAATAATATCTGCATAATCCAGTAGACTTTGTACATTCCTTTCACTAGCTTAAATCATTTAATTCTTATACAATCTTGTGGACAGGAATTATTATGTTTTTTACTGGTGAGAAAAACTGAAGTACAGATTAAGAGATTTGCCTAAGGTCACGAAGCTAATAGAGGTGAATTGGAACTTGAACCTGAAGACCCTGTGTTTGTTTCCCTTCGTCTAGTTCAGTGATTCTCAATTTGTACTGACTAGCATCCTCAGTACTGCCTGGAAACTTGTAAATTTTCAGGGCCCATTCCCAGGCCTACTGAATCAAAATGCTCATATTAATCTGAAATTAAAAAACAAATCAAATCAAAGGTAAAAGATAAAATAAGGAGACTGTGTGGGAAAAAAAAAAAGACTCCGGAGATGGGGCCCAGCAATCTGAGGGGTTTTGTTTTTTTTTCTTAAATGAGACAGAGTTTCTCTGTCACCCAGGTGACAGTGCCATGGCATCATAGCTCACAGCAACATCAAACTCCTAGGCTTAAGTGATTCTCTTGCCTTAGCCTCCCAAGTAGCTGGGACTACAGGCGCCCTCCACAATGCCCAGCTATTTTTTGGTTGTAGTTGTCATTGTTTGGTAGGCCCAGGCTGGATTTGAACCTGCCAGCTCTGGAGTATGTGGCTGGTGCCTTAGCTGCTTGAGCCACAGGTGTCGAGCCAGCAATCTGTTTTAACAACTTTTCTGTGTGATTCTAATGCATACTAATGTTTGAGAACTACTAGTCTAGTTTACAGCCACTTATATCTATATGCTTGTCTCTCTTAGGCAGTGTGGCTACATAGCTTTATCTTGATTATCTTATTATCAGCACAACATAGGAAAAAAGAAATAAGACCTGGCCTCGGTCAAAAACTGCAAAAAAAAAAAAAAAAAAGAGAGAGAGAAAAAAGAAATAAACTGTATTATTTTCTCATCTTAGGAAACTAAGGCTTGAGATATTACCCAAGTCACCCAAGGTCATACAACTTGAAAGTGGTGGAATTGAGCCTAGAACCCTGGACTTCTTCTTTTTTTTTTAGAGACAGAGTCTCACTTTGTCACCCTGGATAGAGTGCCGTGCGTCACAGCTCACAGCAACCTCAAACTCTTAGGCTTAAGTGATTCTCTTGCCTCAGCTTTGCAAGTAGCTGGGACTATAGGCACCCGCTACAATGCCTGGCTATATATATATTTTTTTCTTGTTGCAGTTGTCATTGTTGTTTTAGCAGGCCCGGGCTAGGTTCAAACCTGCCTGCCTCGGTGTATGTGGTGGTGCCCTAACCACTGAGCTATGGGTGCCGAGCCAGAGCCCTGGACTTCTGAGAGCCCTTTTTCTGTGGATTCATATACCTTTTCTTCTAAAGTGAGATCACATTATGTACATTGTAACTTGTGTGCCTGTGTATGCATTGCATTTTAAAATGCATAGTTTCATTTTATTTTACTTGTCTTCCCCTCTACCCCTCAGTAACAATACCTATTCTAACCATGTTCCCTCTCAGATACAGATAAAAGCCTCTAAGCTTCATGTGGCAGAGTGAAGGCAGGAAAATCCGCATTATATTATATAGTATGTGCTTTATACCTTAAATCGTGGTGCCAGGCATAATTCTTTGAGTTTAGGTATTATTGTCCCTATCTTAAGGGATTTGAAGTTCAGAGAGAGGTTTAACAAAGTTCTCCCTATCATTCAGCTAGCACGTGGCAAAGCCCGCATTTGCACCGAGATCAGACTGATCCCAATGTTTACTGTCTCATTATTTACTAGGAATATATAATTTATTATTCAACTGGGATATGTCTGAGAAGAAAGGGGAGGTGATTCCAGAGTGGTGTCAGAAAAAACGGCCAAGGGGCGGCGCCTGTGGCTCAAAGGAGTAGGGCGCCGGCCCCATATACCTGAGGTGGCAGGTTCAAACCTGGCCCAAGCCAAAAAAAGAAGAAAAAAAACGGCTGAGTCGGGAACTTCAAAAATGTTCTCTTTCTACCCACAAAAGCGAAAAATAAACTAGCAAAAACTTTCAGAATCAACTTACTGAGGACTCTGGGTGCCAATAAAAAACTTTCAGCAAGGAGGGGAACATTTAATCAAGGGAAAAAAGCTGAATATTGATAAGAGAGTTTTGTAGCATTTTAACTTACACTGGATGCCTCTGGCTCTTACCCTGTTGGCAACAGAAACTCACATTCTCAGCACAAGTACCAAGTCCTGGAAGGAGCACAGCAGACCTTATTCTAAAAATATTGAGGTTTTTTTAAGATTGTAAAATTTAAGGTGCACAACATTTTTGATATACATATGTATAGTGAAACGATTGCTACAGTCAGCAGTTTAACAGATCTGTATTCTCACATAGTTGTCTTTTTTTTGTTGTAAGAGCACCTAAAATCTCTCCCAGAAAATTCCCCATATATATTATTTTATATAATATATAAATATTTATAAATTTAAATTATATATATGTGGTTATATTATTTTATATATAAATTACATATAATTACATATATGTATATATGAGATTATATCATTAGCCTCATGCTGCACGTTAGATATCTAGATTTATTCATCCTGCATAACTGCAACTTTGTACCCTTTGACATACATCTTTTCATTGTACCTAAGCTACTTCTGGTCACCAGTCTGGATTCTGTTTCTATGTATTTGATGTTTGTTTATATTCCATGTATAAAAGATCACGTGTGTATTTTTCTTTCTGCACCTGTCTTCCGTGCTCATGTTTGTTTATATAGTTGTAAAGGCTGGATTTCCTTTTTTTTAGAGACAGAGTCTCACTTCATTGCCCTTGGTAGAGTGCTTGGGCATCACAGCTCACAGCAACCTCCAACTCCTGGGCTTAGGCGATTCTCTTGCCTCAGCCTCCCAAGTAGCTGGGACTACAGGTGCCTGCCACAACACCCGGCTATTTTCTTTGTTGCAGTTTGGCTGAGGTCGGGTTTGAACCCGCCACCATCGGCATATGGGGCCAGCGCCCTACCAGCTGAGCCCACAGGCGCCGCCCCTGGATTTCCTTTCTACAAAGTTTTTTTTTAATCATATTCATATATATTATAATTTATCTAGTTGTCCGTCTATGAATATTTAAAAAAATGGAGGTGGTTTGTTTTGTCTTCTCTGGCAGCGCTTTGAAAGACGAGCTCAAGGACTTGCCTTTATTTTGCCTAATCTGGGACTCTCTCCCAGGGCTGAGGTGGCTTTGTGGGAAATGGAGTGGGAGTAGGGACTCGGGGCCTGTCGAAAGTATTTAAAAGCAAATGTATTAGTCACAGACTGAAGCAAGGGATAACAACTGGTGTAAAAATAGATTAACCAAAAAGACTGACAGAAAAGACTGGAGGATAAGCTACTTTGGGAAATAAGGACTTTGAAAAGCTCCCACTTGTTCTGGGAAGGCCACATGCCTCCCTAGGACTGGACACGACTCAAGAAAGGCCTGAGAAGGCCCTGAGATGTCACCTTTGGCTGGTTTTTCAGGTAGCATTATTTATAATAGCCCCAAAGTGGAAACAGTCCAAATGTCTGTCAGTTGAGGGATGGATAAATAAAACGTGGTATATCCATACAAAGGGATATCATTCAGCCATAAAAAGAAAGAGAGTACTGATAGACACTGCAACATGAGCAAACCTTGATGGCATTATGATTTGTGAAAGAAGCCAGGTGCAAAAGGCCATGTATTGTCTAAGTTCATTTCTATGACCCGTCCTGAACAGGCACATTCATAGAGATAGAAAGCCCATTACTGGTTGCCGGGGTGCTGGAGTTGGGAGGGAATAGGGAGCGATTGCTTGGTAGGTATGAGGTTTCTTTGGGGGGGGGTAAAAGTAGTGTTAATGGTTACACAATAGTGTGAATGTACCAAAATCTATTTTATTTACATGCTGAAAATGGTGAACTTTATGTCATGTGGATTTTACATCAACACAATAAAAATAAATTAAAAAAAAACCCCAAATGCAGTGCTGTAATAATTTTGAAATGCATTTTAAATGAAGCCTCCAGGGCAGACGTCTCTGAAGTGACATTAACTCAGAGGAACTTTCATTAGTATTTCACCATCCACACAAGAACCCTCAAAGGTGCTTAGAGAAAAGTTAACTTTTAATGAACCCCTCTGGTCTTATTTGCTCTTGAGTCTCAAGAAGAGTCTGCCTTATGGGGCTTATTTGAAGTTGGTTATAATGAATTGGTTTTCTCGAGTTGTGAATTTTGTGCAGTGGGATTAAGAATGGGGATTGGGATTTATCGATAACACTGAAAGATATGGCAACACTCCCATTGAAAATCTATAAATGAGGTACTGTTACTACTAAGCCTTGGTCCGGCCAAGAGAAAGAGAAAGAATCATGATGAGGTTGTGCATATACTCGTAAACACCAACAGCTCCTGCTAGGAAAAAATGTGGGCTTTGGCTGTTGTGTTATGATTCCACAGTGTCTCCACAAGGAGTCTCTAACCAAAAATATGTATAACCCATTGGCTAATGGAGGCTTCCGTTTCCACAGATAGAGTCATTACTTTGGCTAAAATATCCTCAATAAAACAGAAATTATAGCAAATACACTAATAACATGATACAAATTCCATATTAGTATAGTATACATTCCTAAAATAAAAAAATAAGGAATGTGAAGTACAGGTGGTCACATACCAGCTTTATCAGTCCTTGAAGAAATGAGTTTTATCAGATCCCTTCTTGAAGCTGAGTGTGTACAATGAATGGAATTTAGAGCAGCCAGGACTGGGTAGGTCTAGGGAACAGAACGGCATGTTTACACAGTTACCTTCATTATGTAATTTGTGATTTCTTAAAATGCTCAGAAAGATCTCTTCTGCTCCTTGAAGCACCTCCAAATAGACTTCTTGTTGAGCCACTGCTTTGGGTTAAGGCATGATTACTGAAGTACATGATGCAAGGTTGTCTGAGAAGGATGTTTCAGTAAGCAATGATTACTCCGTAGTACACTAGGGAAGCTGATAATTACTGAGCACAGCTCTGGTCATCTTTTTCAAGTCGATGTACAAATACCAGCTTCACAGTGAGGCTCAATCTCACTACTTGACTTAAAATTGCAGCCCATTCCCCTGATTTTAAAAACTCATTTTTCCTTGCTGTATTTTTAAGGACATTAAAAATAGAGAAAAGTGCTTTTTATATTTATCCACACAAGTGCTTTCTGAGTTTTCATTTTTATCCTACCTCTAAAGTAACTTTTTACAATTTTAGGGGCTCTCCAAGCTTCCAATTGGCATCTTTTTCCTTCTGCCTAAGGAACTGTCTTAACATTTCTTGTGGT
The DNA here is from genome assembly GCF_000181295.1 of Otolemur garnettii. NCBI lineage: Eukaryota > Metazoa > Chordata > Mammalia > Primates > Galagidae > Otolemur > Otolemur garnettii. Next base: position 48,086 of record NW_003852503.1, on the reverse strand, counting down.
GCACTCAGCTTGAACAGATTCTCTAAGCTTTTGCTTGTCTTGAGAAGTCTTTATTTCCTCTTCAATTTCAAAAGCTATTCTCACCGAATATGGACTCCTAGATTGATATTGTCCTGCACTCACAGATGTCTCACCATTATCTTCTTGTTTGCATTATTCTGATGAGAAGTCTGTAGTCATTCTTATAATTTTTTCCTTTATGTAATGTGCTTTCCTCCCTTGTTTGCATTTAAAAATTTCTTTCTGATAGATACTCAAAAATTTGATTATCACATAATTGATTTTATTTGTGTTGATTCTGCTTGCAGATTCATTCGGCTTCTCGGATCTGTGGGTATATAATTCTCGTGTAATTTGGGAAAATGTCAGCCATTATTTTTATTTTTATTTTTATTTTTTGAGACAGAGCCTCTGGCTGTCCTGGGTAGAGTGCTATGGCATCACAGCTCACAGCAACCTCCAACTCCTGGGCTCAAGCGAGTCTCCTGCCTCAGCCTCCCAAGTAGCTAGGACCACAGGTGCCTGCCACAGTGCCTGGCTATTTTTTGGTTGCAGCAGCTGTCATTGTTGTTTTGGTGGGCCCAGGCTAGATTCGAACTCGCCACCTTAGGTGTATGTGGCTGGCGCCTTAGCCACTTGAGCTATAGGCGCTGAGCCCAGCCATTATTTTTAAAAGTATTTTTCTTGTTTCACCTTCTACTAGAACAGAATTGTACTTATGTTAAACTGCTTAATATTGTTTGATATTGTTCCATAGATCACCAAGGTTCTGTTTGTTTTTTTAATCTGATGTGAATAGAGATATTACAAATATCTAGATATTCCCTTTGGTTATTTTTGATATTTTCCATTTCTCTCAGTATTATGTTCATTTTTTAAAAAATTACTAAGCATATTTAACATATTTGAGATCACTAATTATAAGGTGTTTGTTTGCTAATTCCATCATCTCTGTCATTTCTGGGCTGTTTTTATTGAGAACTATTTCCTTTTTGGTTACTAGTCACATTTTTCTGCTTTTTCCAAATCCAGCAATTTTTAGGCATGGGCATAATAAAATTTATGGGTTTTTTTCTTTTTTTTTTTTTTTTTGTATTCCTTTAAAGTGTGTTGGGATTTCTTCTGGAAGGATTTTAAGTATCTTGAGGCTTAGTCTGATCCTTTCAAAGTTTATTTTTGAGCTGTTCTAAGGACATCTAGAATAGCATAGTGCAGATATAGTCCCAGCACTAAGGTGCGATTATTCTGGGTTTCGTAATGTATGCTTCCTGCATTTATTGAAATGTCTTCACTCTGGTAGGAACTTACATGATTCCAGGCTGTGTAAACTCCAGGAATCTTATTGCTGGAGTTCTGCTTATTGCTCTCTGGTAATTTAGTTCATCCAAAAATTTTTTTTTCTGCCTAACTTGACTTTATGGAATTTAATTGCACTTCGATTTGGCATCAAGCCAAACTTTCAAGTAGCTGTTTTTCTGTTTTGAGAGAAAATAGAAAATATATTCACTATTCATTATGTGAAAGTGAATCATTGTAAAGGTCTTCATCCTTATCATCTTCACACTGAACAGGCTTAGAAGGAGGAGGAAGAGTGGGGTTGGTCTTACTGTGTTTGGGTGGCAGAGGTAGAAGGAAATCCATATAAATGGACCCACAAAATTCAAAATCGTGTTGTTCACGGGTCAACTGTAATAGAAGTTTATTTCTCACAGGTCTGGAGGCTGGGAATTCCCACATCAAGGTGCTCGTAGGTTTGGGGTCTGGTGAGAGCTCATTCTTGGCTTTCAAGATGGTGCCCTGTCACTGCATCCTCCTCCAGCAGGGACAAATGCTGTGCCCTCACATGGCAGAAGGGAGAGGAAGGGCAAAAAGGAGGTCAAGTAAATTTCTATGCACAATTGTAGAGTTCATCTTTGCATAGCTCCTTCTTCATCAGTTTTCTGCTCTCACAGCTGCTCTGGCCTTCCTGGACACCAGTCTTTGCCTCCTTAGTTAATTGACTCTACAAAGTCCTTTTTGTTCACTGTCCCTGCATTCCTGTTTGGAAATTGCCTCAAAGCAAAAATTCTTTTCTTTCCTCCTCCCTTCTAAAAAGAATTATTTGCCCCTTTTTTTAAATGTGTGAAAACAGTTACATATAGGTTGTCTGGTTCTCTAGGGTTTTAAGGCAGAGGGCAGTCTGGACCCTGTGACTCCATCAAGGTTGGATGAGGAAGTCTTAACCTCCCTTTTTCTTGAAGTATCTTTCCTATAGTTTTAATGTGCATCTCTTTTATGAAAAATGTGGAGCATCTTTTTATATGTTTAAGAAACATTCATATTTTGGGCGGCGCCTGTGGCTCAAAGGAGTAGGGCCCGGGCCCATATGCTGGAGGTGGTGGGTTCAAACCTAGCCCTGGCCAAAAAGAAAAAACTGCAAAAAAAAAAAAAAAAAAAAGAAAAAGAAACATTAATATTTCTGTTTTCTCTGAAATTTCTATTTATATCTTTTGTCAATTTTTGCCTTGGATTGTAGGTCATTTTGTTCTTAAATTCCAGAAGCTCTTTATATTAAAGATATTAGCATTTTGTCTGGGATATAAATTCCACATAGATTTATCTCATTGTCATTTGCTTTCAGCTTCTCTTATGATTTTTTTCCTCAGGCAAAAAGTGCTTTTTAAAATGTAGTCACATTTATTAATATTTATATAATAATTTTAGCTTCTGGGTTTTAAATAATTGTCTGCCAAATATTCTCAACTTTCAGGTTATAAATAACTTCGTCCACATTTTACTTTCCTTCCCAGAACTTGTTGGATTTTAATTTTTACATTTGTATGTATTTGAAATTTATACTATATATGGTATAAGAAATGGATCTAATTTTAATATTTTTCATAAGGTTATCCAGTTGTACCATTGCCATTAAAAATGGTAACTTATCCTATCCTCTGTTGATTTGAAATGCTACTCTCATCACATATTAAATATTAAATTTCTATTGTTTTACATTCTGTTCCACTGGTCTACCATCCTATTCATGTGCTAACATTCCATTTTAATCACAGAAGCTTTATATTGTTTTTGCATCTGTTAGAATTAGCTTATATATGTTGTGACTCCCACCCCACTCCAGGATTTTTCATGCTATTCTTGAATGTTTGTTATTTCATATAAACTTATTATCAGTTAGTCTTACTCAAGAAAAACCCCTAATGCTATATTTATTGTGATTATGTTATATTTGCAAACAAACAGAGAGAATTGATATATTTTTCCTATTTTCTTACAATGGGAGAACATGGTATATATTTCCATTTCTTAGATTTGCCTCTGTCTTTTAGGTATGTTCATACTTTCAGCACATTTCTTCTTAGATTTTTGCCTAGAACTTATTTTATTTTTCTTTTGTAATGAGTTGTGACATGTTCTAACAGGTTATTGTTGGTACAGGAAGAGTATTGATTTCTAATTTTATTCCTGCATTTACCTGGTATTGTTTTTAGTATTTTTTTCCTTGATTCCTTTAAAGTTTTCAAATAAGTAACAATATCACCTGCATAACTTTACCTCTTCCTTTATGGTTCTTTTGCCTCTAATTTCTTTTTTGTCTAGTTGCATTTCCCCCCCTTTTAATATTAAGTAATTAAGGGTGGCGCCTGAGGCTCAGTGAGTTGGGCACTGGCCCCATATACCGAGGGTGGTGGATTCAAACCCAGCCCCTGTCAAACTGCAACAAAAAATAGCTGGGTGTTGTGGTGGGTGCCTGTAGTCCCAGCTACTTGGAAGGCTGAGGCAAGAGAATCACCTACACCCAAGAGCTGGAGGTTGCTGTGAGCTGTGATGCCATGACATTCTACTGAGGATGACAAAATGAGACTCTGTCCCCCACTAAAAACAATTAAGTAATTAAAAAGACAGTGGGAAGATTGGTCTAGTTCAGGTTTTTGTGGGAATGCATCCAATACCATGTATTTTTACACTAAGAATGTTTTCATAAGTGGTGGGACCATACCTACAGTGCATCTTATAAGGGTACATGTGAAATTTATTAGGTGTAGAATATAAATGTCTTAACATAATAACTAAGAAAATGCCATGAAGGCTGTGTTAACCAGTTTGATGAAAATATTTCAAATTGTATATAAAACCAGCACACTGTACCCCATGATTGCATTAATGTACACAGCTATGATTTAATAAGAAAAAAGAATGTTTTCAAATTGATCTTAAGATTATGTCTACCAATTTCTATTTCATTGAATGTTAAAAAACAGTGAACTATTGAACATGTTGAATTTGGTCAAATTCCCTTTTTCTGAAATGGCCATCACAGCTGTTATCACAGGAGGTCTAACAGTTAAGTTTGTGAACTCATCCTAGAAAAAAAATGCTACATACCTCATTGCTGAATATCACTACAGTCAGCAGATAGCCATGGAGAGTACCCTGAAGCTGATCATAGTGATAATCAGGAATGTGTTATGTAGGTCTGACGGTTAGAGTCTTCCTTTATGACCCCAGTAGGCACAATATTATCCCCCAGAAACAATAGCAAAATATGCATTTTTCTCTGTATTTGATGTGAAGAGATTTTATGCTTTTCCAAGGCAACATCTGCAATTACTTAACAGAATAGTGAACTTAATCTGTTGAATAATTCTATATAGTTTAATTGAAGATGATGATATGCACAGGGGCTTTGTTATGTGGAGAATGTACAATCCCATCCAATTGCCAGGTCCACAAATTATGTTACTGAATTCTGACTATTTTGTTAGAGGGCCAGCATAGGAATTCCCATTTAGTATTGATCTTGGGTCCTAGGACCATGTAGGGAGGTAGGTGCCCCCTTTCCTTGCTTTCTGATTTGAAACGAGTGGAGCATGGAAGCAGTTAAAACTGCTTCATGTGTAAACCCAAAGGCCACGGTTTCTTGTTTTCTGTATTAACTCTACGAGAGTACTGGAAAGTGCCTTCTGTGGATTTCTACTTAGGCCTCTGAAATATCTCCATGTAAAATTGAAATTAGGCTGTTTGTTGAAAGTGTTCTGGTTGCTCTTGACTTGGGGGACACTTTGTAAATTTATTTCAAAATTTCACTTGGGTGCTCAGAATCAGATCCAAACCATGACCAATAGAAACAGAAAGCTGGGCCAAAGGGGGAAAAGTCTTTGTCAGAAGCCGTCTTCAAGTTTCTTAATTACTTTTGGTAGTATTTTAAAAAATTAAAGGTATATCTCAAAAGTAACATACTAGGTATAGCACTGAACTTTAGTGAGACTTGTATTTAACATGTGACAAGAAGGTAACCTGTTGTGGGGAAATTACTGCTTCATCTGTGAATGAGCCCAAATCAGCTGAGTCTTGTTTAGTGTATTCCTTCTGTGCCTTAGAGTAGGACACACAGGGAATGGGAGGAACCCTTTCTCTTCGTCCATATTTCTCCTAGACTCATCTCCCAGAAGGAACAGAGATTCCTGACTATTGAGGCTGAAAAACAGTACTGGCTAAGCATGGCCCATGCCCCCAAACATTCTCTCTTTAGGAAAGGCCTGCCCTAGGGAGTATCTCTCCTAATCTTCTGAGGGCTTTTCTTTTGTACAGAAGAGCTACAGTTTCCAACTCGGCTTGTGTCTAGCTTTGTAAAATTAATATGAGGAGGGAGAGAATTAGAGAGTCTCTAATGTGGCTATAGCTCTAAGATATATGACTTACTATTCCTTAACTTCATCAGTATTTAGGCTGATTTTTACTTCCTTCTGTCTAGCTTTTGTGTCTTCTTTCTAAATTAATTCCTCACTCAGAATGTGGACAGGAGGCTAATTAATTATCATCTATAATCACTTCTATCAATCAAGTCTTTCCAGAAACAATTTACCCTATTGGTTGCTGTATAACTTCTCTCTCTCAATGGAGTATATCTATAGTATGTATGTATGTCTGTATCTATCTATTTATAGATAGATGTATATAAAGAGAATATCTATAGTATACCTCTAGCATACTCTCTCTCTATAGATAAATACACTATACAGATAGCATTATCTATAGAGAGATTTGTTTTAAGGAATTGGCTCACATGATTGTGAGGGATGGCAAGTCCAAAATTTGTAAGGCTGGTGAGCAGTCTGGAGATTCAAGTAAGAGTTGTAGTTTTGAATTTCAAATCAATAGGTCAGGCCAGCAGGTTAGAAATTCAGACAGGATTCTACGTTATAGTCTTGAGGTCAGATTCTCTCTCTGGAAAGTCTTTTACCCTTAGGCCTTTAACTGATCACATGAGACCTGTTACATTATAATTGGTTATAGTATTATTTATTTAAAGTCAGCTGATCATAAATTTTAGTCACATCTATAATTTACATTCACAGCAACATCTAGATTAGTGTTTGCCCAAAGAACTGGATTCAAACTGACACATAAAATTAGCCATCACCCTTCATTAGTCTACCCTTCATTATCTTGGTATCCATATACATTTCCTTGTTCTTAATCTCCAAATAATGACAATAACAAAGCTATACTTTCACCTGACACAGTATAGCCAAATTGACAGATGAAATTAGCACTTGCAGCACCCTTCCTCCAAGCTCTATTTCTGTTTGACACCTTTTCCTAAACATACTTGAGCTTTCTGTGCCTTCATGTCTTTTTTTTAATGTTGTTTCTCTGGCTAGAAAGCTGTTACCCATCCTCTGCTCATTACCTTCTACTCATCATTTAGTATTCATAGCAATGAATTCTTAATGAGTGTATTGTAAACTTGACCATGAATTTCTACCACAGCAATTTTAAAAAAGAGCATGGTTTCTGAGTAAAAATTGAGTATAGCATAAAAGTATATCCAATTATCTGTCAACAAAGCAAAAATACACGATATAATTTAAGCTATAATCATTTAAAAACATATGTCAGCTTTGCAGACACTGCTGCTTCCTATAGTCATGTGTTATCAGCCATGGTCAACCCTAGCATGTTGTTTGATATTATTGTTGACAGCGAGCCCTTGGACTGTGTCTCCTTTGAGCTGTTTGCAGACCAAGTTCCAAAGACCGCAGAAAACTTTCATGCTCTGAGCACTGGAGAAAAAGGATTTGGTCAGAAGGGTTCCTGCTTCATAATTACTCCAGGGTTTATGAGCCAGGGTGGTGACTTCACATGACATAATGGCACTGGTGGCAAGTCTATCTACAGGGAGAAATTTGAAGATGAGAACTTTATCCTGAGGCATACAAGTCCTGACCTCTTGTCCATGGAAAATGCTGGACCCAACATGAATGGTTCCCAGTCATTTTATCTGCACTACCAAGACTGAGGGGTTGGATGGCAGCATGTGGGCTTTGGCAAGGTAAAAGAAGGCACGGATGTAGTGGAAACCATGGAGTGCTTTGGGTCCAAGAATGGTAATATCAGCAAGAAGATCACCATTACTAACTGTGGACAACTGTAATAAATTTGACTTCATGTTTTGTTTCAATCACCGAACCTTCTGTACCTAAGGAGGACATCTCTCTCCCCCATTTGCACGTAATATCCTGTAATCCTTGTGCTCTCACTGCAGTTCTTTGGGTTTCATAGTTTCCTTATTCCTCTCCACGTCTAGCTGGATTGCAGAGTTAAGCTTATGATTAAGAAATAAAAAGTAAATAATAAGAGAAAATATAATGTCATAAATAAATCTTACAAAATGGGCCATAAGCTACTCTTGTATTGATTACATGAGGAACCTCAATAGACAAGTTGTGTGTGCATGTGTCTGTCACATAAAAAATAGACCCGTGCTTTATATAATAGTGTCCATTTAAGATATGAATGATAACTGTACCATATGCAAAAACATTTGAACAGTAATTATGTCATTTGCTTTATTAAATTTTGGAAACAATTTTGGGGGCATGCTAAATTATTTTATGAAGCTTCCCAGTATATTGGCTGGCATTTGCTTTGTTACAGGGGAGGGCTTTTGGGGATATGCCACAACATAGTGGAGAAGGTGAAAGGGTAGCAGACTGTGGGGAGAGGGCTATGGGTGGCAGGGCACCCACAGACTGGGATGCTCCGAGAGTGGCCCCCAACCACTGTTCCTCCTTTAGCAACATTCTTTCCACTTGCTAGAAGTCACGTAGTCCATGCATACTTTCCTTGCTATCAGCAAGCACACAGTTTTTCCTCTTTAAAGATGATCTCTATCCTATGTGTTAAGATTTATGCAACCTTGTTAAGATACTGTATAAATAAAGCTGTTTCCAGCATGCAAGTGCTGCCTGCAGCCGTCAGCTGTGTAAGTCTTCCCAACGCCATCTTATCTCTCATCTCTTACCTTTCTTTGTTTCTCCCTGTCTTTCCTGGCTTTATTTCTTCATTTACCACCATTTCCACTCAGGTCAACTCTCCCTCCTTGTGATGGAAGAGGAGAGGCAAAACCCAAGGGGCATCCTGTTTATATAAGGACCTTCTCTTATGGGAACTAATTTATCCCTGTGAAACGAACCAGTCTCCCCAGGGCGGGGACTTAGCACTGTGAGAATGGCATGAAGCCATTTATGGGGGATCTTCCTCCCTGACCCAAACCCCCTCCACTAGGACCCTCCTCTCAACAACAGCACATTAGGAAACAAATCTCAATATGAGTTTTGGTGGGAACAAAGTCCAACCAAGTTTGGAGTTTGCTTCTTCGTACTGTTGCTCCAGAAGCAAAGACCTGAGTGGGAGCCTTTAATTCGCAGATGTTGAATACCTTCAAGAGCTGGTGCATTGCTCTGGCCTTATCAGGTACTGAGTGGAAAGATTTCAACTATGATTTTTTTCCTTCCCAATCTGTCTTTTTTTTTTTTTTTCCCAAATTAATAGGAAGGCCAAATTTTTAGGTTACATTGTTCTCCCTTCCAGGGTAAAGTTCCATTTGTAGAAGAGCCCCTCACCCAGCAAGCATCTTATACCCCTTCAATGTACACATTAGGTGGGATCTCACCTCATGCCCTTCCAATCTGTATTTCTTTTATTTCCTTTTCTTGTTTTATTGCATTAGCCAGATCAGGGACATTTTCCTTATTCTCTAAGAAAGGGTTTCTGGCTCTTGGCCTTTTTTTCTTCACCGACAGGGATGCCTATGATTCTTAATATTTGGTCATTTTACATAATCCCATATGATTTACAGCGTAATGTTGGAAAACAGTGGTGAGGGGGGATATGCTGCTTTTTTCCTGATCTTAAGATGTAGGAAATTTTTAAGTATGATATTAACTGTAGGGCTTTTTTTTTTTGAGACAGAGCCTCAAGCTGTCCCCCTGGGTAGAGTGCCGTGACATCAGCAACCTTCTCCTAGGCTCAGGTGAGTCTCCTGCCTCAGCCTCCCAAGCAGCTGGGACCCAGGTGCCCGCCACAGCGCCTGGCTATTTTTTGGTTGCAGCTGTCATTGTTGTTTGGCGGGCCCACGCTGGATTCAAACCCGCCACCTTAGGTGTATGTGGCTGGCTCCTTAGCCACTTAAGCCACAGGCACCGAGCCTGTAGGGCTTTTAAAAAGATGTTCTTTATCAAGTTGAAGAAGTTCCCCTCTGTTCCTAGTTTACTGAGAGTTTTTTACAAAATCATAACTGGATGTTGAATTTTGCAAATATTTTTTACGCATGTATTGATAGGTGATTTATGATGGATTATACAAGTTGATTTTCAAATGTTTAACCAGCCTTGCATACTTCAGATAAATTCCACTTGGTTTTGGTATATGCATTATTGAATTCATTTGCTAATATTTTGTTGACTTTTGTATTTAAAACTCATGAGAGATATTGGTTTGTAGTTTTGTCTTTGATTTTGGTATTAGGGTTATGCTGGCTTTGTAGATGAGTTAGAAAGTATTCCCTTTGCTTCTGTCTTCTGGAAGAAATTATACAGAACTGGCATAATTTCTTCCTAAAATGATTGTGGAATTCATCAGTGAACCCATCTGGGCCTGGTGTTTTCGGTTTTGGAAGGTTATTATTGCTTAAATGTCTCTAATAGACCTATAGGCATTTTCAGATTATTATTTATGGTGTGAGTTTTGGCAGATTGTATCTTTTAAGGAATTGGTCCATTTTATCTATATTATTAAATCTGTTGGTAGACAGTTGTTCATAGTATTCCTTTATTCTTTTAATGTCCACAGGATCTGTAAAGATGTCCTGTTTTCATTTCTGATATAATTAATCTGTATCTTTTTTTTTTTCTAAGTTAGCTTGGCTTGAGGCTTATCAATTTTAATGATCTTTTCAAGGAAGCAGTTTTTTGTTTCATTGATTTTTCTCTGTTGACTTCTGTTTTCATTTTAATTGACTTTTATTTTGCTCTAATTCTTTTCTCCTGCTTACTTTGGATTTTTTTTTTTTTTTTTTTTTTTTGAGACAGAGCCTCAAGCTGTCCCCCTGGACAGAGTGCCGTGGCATTACAGCTCACAGCAACCTCCAACTCCTGGGCTCAAGCGAGTCTCTTGCCTCCGCCTCCCAAGTAGCTGGGACCACAGGCGCCCGCCACAACGCCCGGCTATTTTTTGGTTGCAGCCGTCATTGTTGTTTGGCGGGTCCGGGCTGGGGATTCGAACCCGCCACCTTAGGTGTACGTGGCTGGCGCCTTAGCCGGTTGAGCTATAAGCGCCGAGCCCTTACTTTGGATTTTTAAAAAATTAAACAAAGAATTTTTTTTTAGGCAGAGTTTCACTTTGTCACCCTAAGCTTAGTGCTGTGATGTCATAGCTCACAGAAACCTCAAACTCTTAGGCTTAAGCATTGATTCTCTTGCCTCAGCCTCCCAAGTAGCTGGGACTGCAGGACCACAACACCTAGCTATTTTTAGAGACAGGGTTGACACGCTGGCTTAGGCTGGCCTTGAACCCTGAGATCAGGTGATCCGCCCACCTCAGTCTCCCAGAGTGCTAGGATTATAGGGGTGAGCTACTGCGCTAGTCTCTTATTTTGGATTTAATTGGCTTTTCTTTCTAGTTTGCTAGGGTGGAACTTAGGTGATTGATTTTAGATCGTCTTTGCTAATGCTGTAAATTTCTCTCTAACAACTGCTTTTGCTGCATTCCACACATTTTGATTAGTTGTATTTTCATTTCCATATAGTTCAAAATATTTAAAATTTTCTCTTGGGATTTCTTATATAGAATTGTGTTGTTAAATTTCCAAGTATTTTAAGATTTTTCAGCTATCTTTCTGTTATTGATTTCTAGTTTAATTTCACTGTGGCACGAGAGAAGACATATGATTTCTATTCCTTTAAATTTGTTAAAATGTGTTTTATGGTCCAGAATGTTTTCTGTCTTGACTTTTCGTGTTTCTTCCTTTTGCTACTCCTGATTTCCATGCATGTATTTTTGCCTGGGCAACCTCTCAAACCTATTTAATGTGTATTTTATGTTACTATTTTTTCTTTCTAATTTTGTTTGGTTTGTGTGCACGTAATTTTAATATACCTAATAATATGTTTTATGCCTCATTATACTTCTTCCTTTTTTCACATAGCACTGTACCTCTAAAGCTATGTTGCTTATAGCTAATTCTTGGCTTCTAACTGCTATAAAGTCTCCACCACAATTTGTCTATTTACATTCCTAATGGTAGACACTTATTTTGTCTCCACTTTCCCATCACCAAAAATAATAGTATAATGAATGTCTTTGTGCATTCCATTTAATGGACCTGAGAGAGGATGCTTTGGGGCTATATATACCCGGGACCAGATTTGCTATGTCCTGTGGACATATATACTTATTTTTCCTAAGTAACGTCTTACTGCTCTCCAGAATAGCCACAGTACATGAGGGTTCCTAAATCTCCACCTCCTCAGTTACACTTAGCACCATCCAGATTTTTAATTTTTGCCAATCTTATAGATGTAAAAAGATGTATCACTGTTTTAATTTGCACTTCTATGTTTAGTAACTGGTTTGAGCATCTCTTCACATGCTCTGTGGTACTTTGGGTTTTCTCTTCTGTAAATTGTCTGTTCTACATACCTTGCTCATTTTTTCTGTTGATGTTGATGCCTTTTTCCTGTTGATTTGCTGGCGTTTATTATATGTGTTAGTAGCTATATTCTCCCATTCTATTCTAGATGGTGCCTATAAAGAGTAGGAAGTTAGGGCAGATGATAGAAGAAGGGGATTTGACAAATCATTTTCAGAAGGCATTTGAAATCCGAAAAGCGTCATTATGGGAGGCTTAATAAGTTGTCCAAAGGACTGTCAGCCTAAAGTGAAGGGAATAATGTATGACATTGGAGAGTGTGAGCTCTGGAGTGATTGGTACTGGAGTTTGAATCTTAGTGTTGTTTATTTGCCAACTATGTGTCCTTGAGCAAATTCCTAAACCAAGTTTCCATATCTGTGAAAGGGGGATAGAGTAGAACTGACTTGTTGCAAGGTATAATTGAAATAAAATAGACCACACTTAGAAGAGTTGCATGGCTCAGAGTAAGCATCCAAAAGCATATTAGCTGCTATTATTATTAATTCTGTTATTGCTAAGAAAATTACATAAAGGGATTAGTTAGAAATTATTGGGCAAGCAGAAGTAGAGAGCAATGAAAGATAGGAAAGGAAAAAGTCTGGTCAAGTAAGAAACTGTATCACTTCTTGGTCATTTTCTAAAATTTTTATTTTTTGTAGAGATGGAGTCTTGCTATGTTGTCCAGGTTAGTCTTGGACTCTCGAGCTCAAGTGACCTTTCTGCCTCATCCCCACGAAGTGCTGAGATTACAGGTATGAGACACAATGTCCATCCTTCTTGGTGATTTTTAAATTCTTTCCTCTTTCTTTGTTTGTTCTTGAGTGCAAAAAGTAAGAATTGGATTGAGTAATATTTTCTATATAGAAGGTAATAAAACTGTGAATGACTCTAAAACTCATGCTCAAAGTTTAAAACTTAAGTTAAATTACAACTAAGATAGTAAATGTTTACCAAAGGCTCAGGGTGGAGGAATTGGATCCCAAAATGAAAGAAAATAGGAACTTGAAGTTTGCCAGTTTCAAACAGGAAATGAGGGAAGAAAGGGAGCAAAGGAAGACAAAAGGAGAGGAGGCATTCACCCAACCATGTGGAAAAGTGATTGCCATTGACAATCGGGCCAGCATTCAGAGAGCATCCACTGATATAACTATTTACTTTGATACAACATTTCCATCAAAGCAGTTTTGTCCTTAGTGTTTTTTGCATGGCAGCCTTTACCTCTTTGTTCCTCAGACTATAGACAAGCGGGTTCAACATGGGGATTACTGTGGTGTAGAACACAGAGGCCACATTCTCCTGGGCCAGGGAACTGGCTGTAGAGGGTTTTAAGTACATGAATGCAGTCGAGCCATAGAACATCCCAACAGCTGCAAGGTGGGAGCTGCAGGTGCTGAAGGCTTTCGACCTGCCCTCTTTGGTGCTGATACGGAGGATACTGGAAAGGATGAACGTGTAAGAAACAAGGACTGTTAAGCCGGTGACTATGATGTTGAATCCAGCTAAAAGGAAGACTGTCATCTCAACATCATAGGTGCTAGAGCAGGAGACCTTCATGAGAGGGAGGATGTCACAGAAGTAGTGACTGATGTGCTGATCACAGTAGGGCAGTTTCAACATGAGGCCAGTCTCTATTGTGGAGCCAGTGAGTCCCATGGTGTAGACGACGGCCACCAGCAGGGAGCAGACAGGATGAGACATGATGATGTTGTAAAGCAAAGGGCGGCAGATGGCGACATAGCGGTCATAGGCCATCACTGTCAGCATGTAACACTCAGCAATGACAAAAACAAGGAAGGAGCAGAGCTGCGACATGCACCCTGCATAGGAGATGACGTTGTTCTCTGACACAAAGTTCACCAGCATTTTAGGGGTAATGACAGAGGAATAGCAGAGGTCCACAAAGGACAAATGTCTGAGGAAGAAGTACATGGGGGTGTGAAGCTGAGAGTTCAGACAAATCAGGGTGATCATGCCCAGGTTCCCTACTACTGTGACCACGTAGATCCCGAGGAAGAGGAGGAAGAGAGGGAGCTGGAGGTCTGGCTGGTTTGTTAGTCCTCCTAGAATGAACTCTGTCACTGCAGAGTGATTTTGTGCAGCCATTGTCTGTGTGGAGGCCTGTGGAATGAGAGAAGAACCTCATGATAGGCTGCCCTTGGACTGCTTGGGGAAGCTAGTGCTGTGTCTTTGGTGCCAGTTGAGCCATGCTGGGCTCTTTGCTGATGTACCCTCCCCTCACTCCTGCTCTCACTGGCAGGAAGACCAGCCCCTGAGGGTTTCAAAGATCAGGAAGATGAGAGGAAATGGGTCAGATGTGGCTCTTTTACCATGCACATGTTTCTCAAAGTATATTCCTGGATCAGCATTGTTGCCATTACCTGGAGCTCATCAGAGATGCATTTACTCAGGCCTCTTCCCACATCTACTAATTAGAAGCTCTGGGGATGGGGCCCAGCAGTCAGTATACTGACGATCTGTCCAGTGATGCTGATGCCCTGGTGCATGTGGCCGGCATCCTAACCACTGTGCTATGGGTGCTGAGCCAAAAAATTTATTAAATTTTTGAATATAGAGACAATATATTATTGGATGCATTTAAAAAATATAAAGGGAATATGCAAGCATTATACTAAATTAAAAATGTAAATAAGCCAAAATTTAAACTCATTTTTCTGCTAGTTAGTAACTAGCAGAAATTACTAAATTCACTAACACTAGTAGTGAATATTCTATATTTTTTTCTGTGTATATATTTACATATATAGATATAGATTTACATATATAAAATATACATATATTCATAAAACATTTTATAATCTGACAATATTATATAACATTTTAAAATGTAATTATTTGATTCCTATAATAATAATAACTGGCACTAATTGTATTTCTTTTTTAAGAAGGCGTCTTTAAAATCCCTAGGATGTGGTGTGAAGCAAAATCTACATTGCATTATAAGTTTTATATGTTAAGTTATTGCTAGTGAGACATTTAACTTTATAATAACTAGTAGCAAAGGTAGCTAAGATTCTGATCATCCATGATCTGAAAATTAAAAATGCAAAATGCTCCAAAAGCTGGATCTTAAACACTGACACGATGTCACAAGTGGAAAATTCCATACCTGACCTCATGTGTCAGGTTGCAGTCAAAAGTGTTTTATGCACAAAGCTATTAAAATATATTGCATAAGATTATCTGCATGCTATGTGTATAAGGGGGATATGAAACTGGGGGCTCATCTACAAGATGCATCCCCAAGATATCTCATTATGTATATGCATATATTCCAAAATCTGAAAAAAGTTGAAACCCAAAATACTCCTAACATTTCAAATAAGGAATTATTTCCATTTATTACAATGGAACTAGAAATGCATTATTTTCATTTGTTACAAAGGAGAATTTATTTTCCAGATAACAATAGATTGAAAACATGTATAAATCCTCTTTAACTCAATTGCTGCCTCTTAAAACAAGGCAGAAATATAGGAAATGCACCTTATGAATAATTGTTGTAGATGAAAGTGCCTTACAAAGTTTGGAGTGAACACCATGAACAGAGCGTAGCACAAATAGGAACGTCATTGTACACAAGTATCCTAGATAGCAGTGATCTAATTTTGCACTCTAATAATCCTGTAATAATGTAAGATAGGCAAACACAAGCCGCATATTTCATATCAGTTATGGTGATTATTACCTCCAGTGTTACCAGAGGCTCAGGATTACTACTGAAGAGAAAACAGCACACAGAGGAAAAAGCACATAGAGGTCAAGGTGAACATACTGTTGTAAGTAGCCTGAACTATAAAGAAGAGTTCATAGAAGAAACGTTTCTCATACAATTACTCTAAACCTGTAATTAAATACCTGTGCTGAGGAAAAATGGAGCACAATCTCCTGGAAATTGCACGGGAGGCTTTGGTTTCAAAAATTAGAAAATGTAAGAACCACATAGATTTTAGTCCTAAATTTACTCAGAGGGGCAGCAGAGTCATGAAAAATGGATCACTGAGGTTGGGAAGCTTTGGACTCTCTTTACATATGGCAGAGATATCTCCTGGGGTTTAATCACTCAGGAACCGGGGTCCTCACTACTGGAGTAATTAAGAGTCTTGGTTGACACCTGCTCTGTAAAGCCTGTTTTGTCTCCCAGGTGTGTTATTTTTCCTTTATTGGTAGAGTCCTCTTGCTGCTAGGTAAACTTAGAGTTTAATGGTAGCATTGGAATACTCTACTACCAATGACCCTGTCGCCGGTATCATCACCATCATCTTGATCACGATCTTTATCACCACCCCACTACCCCCTCAGTCATTGCCAACATCATCATCAGTTGCTAACATAGTTGTTACTTGTCATTAGTTACTTGTGATAATGCACGGTCGACTAACTTATTTTCAAGGATTTTTAAAAACAAATCCAAATATCTTACCAAAACAAACTGTATAGTTTTAGTGAAGGAAAGTTAAATTTGTAAACAGTGTTGACTTTATAACCCTGTGGTTATAACCTGTAGACTGTGGGGTAGAATGGGGCCAGAGGTCAAGGAGCATATGAACGCAGACTAATAAGAATTCTTCCTTCATATAGGCTCATAAGGAAAGTACGTTCATAATAAAATTTACTATTCTAGATGTAGTCAGTATTTTATTATCTATAAATGTATTGGTAATGAAGATTTTTTAAATTAAACTTTTTATCTTGAGACAATTGTAAGGTCAATGTTGGGAGATCCTGTTGTACCCTTTGTGCAGTTCCCCCCAATTAGGTACATCTTGCAAAATGATTCTACGTTACCCCAGGATATTGACATTGGTATAATCAATCCATTGATCTTATTCAGATTTCCCTAGTTTTACTTATATTCATTTGCATGTGTATTTACTTCTATGCAATTTCATCAAATACATAGGGTTATGTACCCAATACCACAGTTAACATAAACACACAACATTTTTGTTTTCTAATTTTCAAAACAATAATTTGGTTCCCTGTTATCCTCCCAGGGTGACTAGTTATTTTTCTTTACTATCATTATAAATTCACCAATTTGAACATATTTCATGTATGTCAGTCCATTGCAGTTATTACCTTTTAATCATGTTTTTCCGTTTTTGGCCTGTGGAATTTTCTCAGTTTGTCTCTGGAGTCTTTTTGACACACTGCTAACAGTCTCAAATACCTTCCTTGCTATCTGATATGATAAGATGTTCTGAACTCATTTAATACATTTCATTCTTCAGACCTGGAATCAACCATCTCTCCAATAAACTTGATTTCTTTTCTTTTTTTTTTTTGAGACAGAGCCTCAAGCTCTTGCCCTGGGTAGAGTGTGTGGCATCACAGCTCACAGCAACTTCCAGGGCTTAACGAATTCTCTTGTCTCAGCCTCCCAAGTAGCTGGGACTACAGGTGCCTGCCATAACACTGGCTATTCTTTGGTTATAGCTGTCATTGCTGTTTGGCAGGCCCAGGCTGGATTTGAACCTGCCAGCTCTGGTGTATGTGGCTGGCGCCTTAGCTGCTTGAGCTACAGGTGCCAAGGCAGAAACTTGGTTTCTTTTAGTGGGGGAAATGGTATTTCAAGAACACAAATTAGGTGGGAGAAGGGCTTATGGTTCTGGCCTGGTCATTATTTCTATCTTTTTTCAAACAGAACTAAGAAATGTGGTACTGCACGGTTCTCAAAGGGTCTTTCTCTTTTTCCTTTTTTTAAAAAAAATTCCAATTTTACTAGGATATGTTTTTTTTTTTTTTTTTTGAGACAGAGCCTCAAGCTGTCCCCCTGGGTAGAGTGCCGTGGCATTACA
>NW_003852503.1:23007-30246 GCF_000181295.1 Otolemur garnettii | reverse complement strand
CTGGAACCACAGGCGCCCGCCACAACGCCCGGCTATTTTTTTGGTTGCAGCCATCATTGTTGTTTGGCGGGCCCAGGCTGGATTCGAACCCGCCACCTTGGGTGTACATGGCTGGCGCCTTAGCCACTTGAGCTACAGGCGCCGAGCCTAGGATATGTTTTAATGATCATTCTAGGGGCACCTTCCTTAGGGATGATGATTCTTCTCAGTATGTCACTTCAAAAAAAAATTTTTTTAACACTAGAAAGTTTTTTGACTAATAGTTTTTATTATTCTCTTTCCTTGGTTTCGATTTCTCTCTCATGGCACCTACTGTGTGTCAGTTAGACCTTTATCCAGTGTCTGCATTTGCTGCTTGCCCATAAATCCTTTGTATTTCACTTCTTCTTTTTTCCCTATTTTCACCTTCTATTTATGTTTATTTACCTGTTGTGCTTATTTCTTTTCTGTTACTCCTAGTTTGGTCTTAATTTTTGATCTGATTTTTCTCTAATTTCTTGGGTTCTATTGCTTAATTTATAATTTTTTTCGTAACTCTGAGTTTTATTGTTTTATACCTTGTATCATTTTTTAAAATTTCCAAATCTTAAGACAGTTGCATACCAGTCAGGTGGGGGAGGTGGTCACAATGGTTTTTACACATCTGGTCAAGCCAGACCATACTATGTGAAAACCAACCATGGGAGGACTATCTCCCACCTGCTATTGGTGTGGGGCTTTAAGGGGATTAAAAAAAAAGTCTTTGTTGCATGCATACACTCTATAATGCTGAAGTTAGGGCTTTCAGTGTGACTACCATCAGAACAATGTACCCAGCAATGCACCCTTATAAGTTTCCAATGTTCTTTATGTGTTCTTGTGCCATATACGCCTATTGTTTAACTCCCACTTACTAGTGAGTGTGTGTGGTGCTTGCTTTTCCATTTCTGATATACTTCACCTAGGATAATGGTTGGTTCTATCCAAGTTGCTGCAAAAGACATCATTTTATTCCTTTATATGGCTGAGTAGTATTTAGACTATACATCATTAGACTTGCCTCATTCTACAATAACACATTGCTTCTTGATTTAAACTAGCTTACCAGAGTAAAGTTCTTGAGAAAAAGCTTTGTGAAATTCTGGAATGTCTTATAAGGAAAATTTGCTTTTTTCCTGGTAAAAGTCTTTGTAAACTGGAAAGAATCCCTTCAACCCTTGTTTTCAGCTTATCTAAAGCTTTGCTTTTTAAAAAATGTCCTTCTCCATGGAGATATCTCTACTAGGCTTAGAATCCTCTCCCTTTGTCACCTGTCAAACCACGTAGCTTGCACTTGAAGGCCATTTTTTTTTTTTATTGCTTAACTCCTCCTTTATTTTAATTCACTGTGCAATCTCGGTTTATTTTTTTACCCTTGGGAAATTTTACATTTTGTCGTATTGTATAGGCAGATTTTACTTTATGAAATAGGACATATGTTCCTATCACGTAATGTTTAAAATAAGAATTTTATTTTGAAGAGCTCTGTGGACCTACTTGTAGCAAAGATGAGTCCTGGACAGCTCCATAACCAATTTCTTTCCATTATCTCTGTGGTAAGTTTCTGTATAAATCTCTAAGTACCTTGACTTTGGAAGTCTCACCCAGTAGGCACAATATCATCTAGCGTCAATGTCAATGAAACACCGATACTAGAATATTAAGTCCTCAAATTGATTTTGTAAAGCTTGTTGCATTTAAGTTTTGGGGGGGGGTGGAGGAGCTAAAGAGGTTCTGACTAGGTGTATTACTTAAGAAAATAAAAGACCCCTCTTGGAGTTATGGGTTTGCATTATGGATTTTTATTGAAGTACATTCATATGAAACACTGTTGCATTCAATAAAATTATTATGTGTTTCCTATAGTCCCAGCTACTTGGGAGGCTGAGGCAAGAGAATTACTTAAGCAGAAGAGTTTTAGGTTGCTATGAGCTGTGACACCATGGCACTCTGCTGAGGGCGACATAGTGAGACTCTGTCTCAAAAAAGAAAAGATTATTATGTGTTCATCACAGTATTAGGCACTGGATGTGTTAATATATACAAAAGTTATGAAGCACAGATTTTTCCTGGAGGGAGCTTTTTATACAGTTGGGACTTAGTATAGTTTTGAAATAACCAATTAATAGTAGAGGTCTCTTTTAGACTAGCATATAATATATATATATTATATATATAGAATTATATAAGATGAGTAAACAGGAGTACAAGAGAATGATCTGATTCAAAGTTGTTTTTAGTTCTTTCTCTTGACAGCTCAGGAATGTAGCCATCTCTCACTCTTGAAATGTCCTCCTCTAGGATTTGTAAAACGTAATTTAAACCACACTTATTTCCTAAGTTGAATATTTACTAAGGCCTCATCTAATCCTCACAAATACCTCCCAGGGGTAGGGAACCTGTGGCTTTAGAGCCGTAAGTGGCCTTCTGGACCCTTGAGTGATGATTTTTGACTGAAACCTAATACAGGACAAATCCTTTTATAATAGTAAAAGTGGTATGGCTAGGGAAAGATGAAGTGTTTCTTGTCTCCTTTGATGCTTAAAAAAGAATGATCTTGAAATCAGAAGGCCGCAAGGTTTAATTCCAGGGATGTGTGATTCCAACTCCCGTTCTTAGATGCTATGCACGCCTTTCATACACTTCTGTTGGTCAGCTTCCTTTTCCCATTTGTGGACATTTTGGGGAAAACTTTCAGTCCTTAAATCTCAGTTACTCTTTCTTTAAACACACTTGTTAGGAGCAATACACTATTCCTCTGCTTTTTGTGATCACCTTTGTGCTTATAATTCTCCAATTTGCATCTGTTTTTTCTTCCAAGCGGGGATCATTTATGGTCAACTTCATTTTGATCTTTGTCTTTTGAAAGTCCTGCCAGGGCTCTATGGTCTTGTCTAAAATTCAGATTATTACTCTCCTCACTCTTTGATTGTTCATTTGTATCTTCCCACTCCTGATTTCCTGAGGCTTGAAATGTTAGTCAAATTCAGCCTGTGACTCTTCCCATCATTCTTTTCTGTACCACCGAGACATCAGATCATGTTAATTGTTCCATTACCACGTCTCCTATACTGTTCATCTTTTTCTGTATTCACCACTTGTGGAAAGTCTTCTGGCTGATCTTCCAGCCTACTGTTCTCTCTGTTTCAGCCTATCCCGACACCATTAGCTAGATAAACTGCCATCGTTATTAAGAGAGATAATTTTGAATGCTAATATTATTTAAACTACTTTACTTTATGTCTTTCAGTGCTGTAATCAGCACCACTTATTCATCATAACAATCTTTTGAGGTATGGTAATTACCTTCACTGTAAAGTTAGGACCTTAAAGTTCAGAGAGAGGTGAAACACTTCCTAAGGTCACGTCTAGGAAGAGGTGGAACCAGGATTGGTACTGCGGTTAGTCTGATTCCAAAGTTTATGTTCCGAATACTTAGGGATGACCATAATTGATCATTCATCAATACCTAATCTGAGATACAAAGAAGGTGTTACTAATAATTTTGCCAAGACAGGCATAAGCTGGGACCATTCTAGGCAAATCGACAGGTGGGTACCTTATTGTGGTTCTCCGCCAATGCGTATACCTACTTAAAAAATGGGGGCAGCTGAGGAGACACCTATTTTTGCAGAAGAGCTCAGCTTTGAAGTTAGCATTTGAATTGACCACAAGACCACAAGTTGGAAATGTGAACTAAAATAAAATCTTAAGGCTCCCCCCGCCCCCCAGCGACTGACTGGTCCCCCTCTTGGTCAAGAGGGTCCCTAAAACTGAGTTGGTAGCCATGAGAAAGGAGATGATACATGCCTCATCCTGCCCCCTCCATTCTTAGAGATGTCCTTCGTGACTCACTAACAGGCCTAAGGCTGTGCAAGACCTACCTGCAGGTCCTCAATATACATAACAAATCACTTGAGTCTCTTCAGTACTTTGTTGATAATTAACAGACCCCTCTATCTTAAGCATTCCTTTTCACTGACCCTGGGTCTTTTAGACAGTCTAACTCTTTCATACAATTGTTAGCTAAAGAACCTTTAAACTCAACTATACCCTGTAAGCTCCCACTCCCAGATGTCCCACCTTTTTTAGACCAAACCAATGTATGTTTTCCACGTATTGATTTATGACCTCACCTGTAAGCCCTGTCTCCTTAAAATGTACAAAATGAAGCTGTAACTCTACTCCCTGGAGTCGACGTGCTCAAAGCTTCTTGGGTGTGGCTCTGAGTCATGGTCCTCAAATTTGGCTCAAAATAAAACTCCTTACGTTATTTTACTGGTATGGCTTCTTTTCTGTTGACAGAAATATCTAGTGAAGTGATGGGATATCAGCTTAGGGGCTTCACAAAAATATGAAAACTAGTTATAAATTGATAGCCATCCTTATAGAGGAAGGTGTTGAATAAATGAGCTCCCCAAGGAAGAAAAAGAAGTACAGAGGGGCCTGGAGAAGGGGAAGTAGGAGAAGAAAGGAAGACCCAAGAGTGTGAGAACTGTCCCTATTAGACTGTGAACTCCTCCAGTGCATGAACTAGGTCTTCTTCTCCCTAAATCTCGCATTTTAAAAGCTAAATAATGTACAGATTAAAAGTTAATTGAACATTAAATAGAATGCTGTGTCATCTGACTCTTCTTTAGTCACCTTAATCTTATTTGTTTCCTCAGGAGTTGAGACATTTCAAATGAAGACCTATCAGCTACTATCTTTTCTCTCCAGATAGGCTCTGTGCTTCTCCTTGTTGGAATTAACACATGTTTTGTGTTTTTCTGACTTGGAGTTATACTAATGCTATTTGATTTACCCAAACTCTGAGAGATATATGTAAAGATACTGAATACATATTTCATTGTCAATTAAGTTCATGAATTCATCCTAGAAAAAGTGCTGCACACCTCATTTCTGAACTACCGTCATTTTTAAAATCCTCCCTTTAGGAAGTAATGCGTTGACACCAGAGCCTAGTCCACCCTTCAAAGCACTTTTCCCAGGACAAGTTCATCAATTTAATTGTCAAACCTTATATGATGACAACTCTGATGTCATTCTAGAGACAGAGTTTCAAAGTTGCTTTGAAGGGTAGATTAGGCACTGGCATCACTGCGTGGCTTCTTAAGGGAAATACTTCAGAGGGACACAGTGACATTCAGCAGTGAGGTATGCAGCACTTTTTCTCGGATGCGTTTGCAAACTCATTTGTCCAATCTTGCATATCTTCATTACACGTAATATGTATAAACATACATTTCACATCAGATATGGGCTAGAGCTAACTAAACGATGAATCCATACATTAAGCAGAGATTCAGGTTTGGAGAAAGGGAAGGTTCTATGCCAAAGTGAAGATGGTCAAAACTATTTCTTTTTATCCTGTTTTCTGTGTGTGCTGAAGCAAGTAGAGGATTTGCCTTTGGAGAAACCACGTTTGAAATACATTTGAAATAGAGTTTTCACAGCAATAGTCCCTGAAATGACATTAACTCAGAGGCATTTTTCTGGTGTTGCATCCTCCAGGCAAGAGACTTCTAAGGCTCTTGAAGAAAAGCCAGTAAGAAGGATGGTTGAGCCCAGGAGTCTGAGGTTGCTGTGAGTTATAATGATGCTACAGCACTCTGGCCTGGGTAACAACAACAAAAAAAGCCAACTTTATTTATTTTGAAAAGCCAACTTTACATGAACCCTTGAAGTTTTCTCTGCCTTTACCTCCCTAAGAGAGTTAATTATTTTTTTTTAATTAGTAAATTATGTATAGTGGGATTAAGGTCAGGCATTGGGATTCATTAGAGTTATTTGTAGGACACAGACAATTCCAAGTGGAAAGCTACAGATAAGGTACAATTATCATGGAGCATTGGCTGAGAATGTCTCCCAGAGGTGAGTAAGCAAACAGATGCTAATATCCACACACATGAACACACAGTGATTGGTGCCGTGTGGTGATCCACTGGACTTGACAAGAAGCTGTATCTTTGTAGTATGATTCCATAAACTTCTTAAGAGAAACGCTTTTCGAAAGCATAGCTCACCTAGTTTGCTCACCAAGGTCGGTTTCTACATATAGGGAATGGATATTTTGACTTGTTACACTGATCTTACAATAAAAACATACAGTATTTCGCTCTTGACTTTGATGTTAGCCACAAGTTTTTATAGACATCCTTTATCAGATTTAGGATGGTCCTTTCTACTCCCAATTTGGTGAGTGTTTTTATCATGAATGAATGTTGCCTTTTTCTTAAACATACTTTCTGCATCTATTGGATGATTATATGGTTAGACTGTTCTATTAATGTGGTGAATCATGTTGATTTTTTAAAATGTTAATCTATATTTTCTACCCTGGGATTATTTGAGGGTTTTCTGATATTCCATTTTAGGTCTCTTACTGGACTTCTAACTATATCTCTCTGTATTACCTTTATTATATTATTTGTTTTATTGTGCTACCATCATTTTACGTATTTTACTTCTACATATACTATACATCTACCATAACTTGCTTTAACTATTACATTAAATAGTTAAAGCAATTTCAACTTAAAGGAATTAAAAAAATAGCCTTTTATGTCACCCGCATATTTACCATTCCCAGTATTACGTATTTCTTCGTAATATGGTTTCAAGTGGAACCATATTCCCCTCCCCTTTTACTTTTTGTTTTGTGGTATAGGCTTGTTAATGACAAATTCTTTTACATTTTCTTTATATGAAAATTCCTTTTTTCATTTTTTGAAGGAAATTTTTGCCAGATACAGGATACGACATGGGTATCTTTTTTTCTTTCAATATTTTAAAGATCAAATTTAATTGTCTTCTAACTTCCATTTATTTTTACATGTATAACATCAGTTATTCTTATTTTAAAAGTGATGTCTTTTAGCTCTAGTTGCTTTTAACCTTCTTTTCTTTACCATTGCAGCAGTTTGACTACGATATGCCTAAGTGTGGTATATTTTGTATTTATCTTGCTTGTGGTTTCCCAAATTTTTTGTTTTGTGGATTTATATGTTTCACTAAAATTGGAAAATTGTTATATATTATCTTTTAAAATATTTTTTTCTGCCCGATTCTCACTTGGCTCACATTTTGGAGCTAGGTGAGCCTAGGAGGCTTTTGGGAGAAGTACTCAAAGAAAAGTGGATAGAAGATAGGAAAAGGTAAAGAGAATTTTGACTAGTCAGTAATTTACAGAAAGGCTGGTCTTGGCTCGGCGCCTATAGC
>NW_003852503.1:0-22726 GCF_000181295.1 Otolemur garnettii | reverse complement strand
ATGTTAAAGGCGGTTACCTAATAGACATCCTTTGTTACATCAAATTCACATTCCATGAGAAGACAGAGGAAGGGAATCAGAGAAGTCTCCTTTTGTTGTCAGAGCTGGGAATAATGCAATTAATTCCTGGAATGAATTGGAATATGAATAAATTATTAAATGTTATATTTTAAGTTACAATAGCCCTTTGTGTTAGCCTTTCCTGGCTCTATTTGTATCTTTTTATTAAATTAATTGAATATTTGTTTTTTTTTTTCCCCCAAAACTGACAAATCTAAGAAGGTAAGGACTTTGCTTCATATTTCAGTAGCTCCTATCAGAATGTAGTTTAGCCAAGTGTGTTAGCATGTAGGCATGACTGTGGGCTCTGAAGCATATTGTCTCCATAGCAGAGGTGGTGTCTCTATTACCTATGAAATGGATATCATCGTGAGAAATAAATGGTATTCAGGAACAGGATGTATTTGTGTATATGTGTATATATACATTTGTATATATTTGCATATATGTACATTTGTGTATATGTACTTTTGATCCTGTCAGCCAGCAGTTAAATATAACTACACATTGTCAGGCTCATTATTGGGTATTTAAGAAATGATATTTTTTTCCCACAATGATTTTCTCTTAATAGTACTGAGTACATGTTAGTTGAAATAAAGAATTGTCTCTGAAAGCCTAATCAAGCAATTTCCAGGAGTAAGCTAAATGAGGTAATCAGCTTAACTCAGGGAAGGTAATCTCTGAGGAAATGGTTTTAAAGGAGTCTTAATAATCGGGTCACTAAGATCTGTAATTTAGAATAAAACTCTTATTCCCCTGTTATCTGCTGGTAGGAAAAGGCACTGACTTCTTCCTGGGAACTTTGGACAAATGAACAAGTAGAAGTTGTGACTTTCAGTGCAGAAAGAGTTATAAGGTAAATTAGAGGTTCTGGTCTTTTGATTTGGACAGGGAGGAGAGAGTGACCTCAAAGCTGTCATCTTCTTTTCTATAGGGTCATTTTCCTCCTAGAATCATTATGAACAAGAGGCAGTAGAGTTTAGCATTCTGGCTCTAAAATAAAGGAAGGTGGGTGCCTGCCTCATGCTGATCACTCATGTAACATGGAGGTCACAAGTGCAAACTGTGAGAATCAGATGGCCAAAATTAATCTACTGGCTACAGCTCAGTAGTTTGGAGACTTTGGCTAGTCATGTAATCATGGTTGTTTCTTCTGTAAAATGGGGATAATACTGTCACATAGCTCTTAGAACAGGGCCTCTCCTGTAAGTGTTAGCTTTCAAAATTATTGTTATCTACAGCCACTTGAGCTAAGACATCATGTGAAAACGTGACCTTGTCTTCTTGATTTGATACTGTGATCCAGAGGTGGAAGATCTGAGCAGAGCCCCTGTGGCTTCTGCCTGTCAGGACTCTTTCCAGGAAAAAGGTTTAGGTTTCAGCAACTGAAGCTAGGGCAGAAGACATAGAAAAAGGATTGCCTTAAAGATCTGAAAGACATACAGCTTATTTTTGGTACCCCTCTTTTTCAGCAGTACCAGGTCTCATTCTGGAGGCAAAGTTTAGACCCTTATGTGGGTCATTGTGAATTTTTTGAGATACACAAAAATTAAGAAATCGTAAAATCTGTACAGACAGAAACAAGTGAAGCCCTCACAGCCACACTGATAAGCCAAGCAAGTTGAAATTTGCATGGGTGACTCTGAAAGGACGTCAGCTGTGTTTCTTGGAAGTGAAACAATGAACCATACACAGTCTGTCTGAAAACTTGTAGTGATCCAGGTATTATACTCTTGACATTGAAGTCAATGGGGCTGTGAATATAGATCCATAGCAAATGGTAAAACCTTTTTACCCAAGTTCAAATCTCTCTCTGTGGATTTCTTTCTTAAGAATGGAGAACAGATACTGGGGAGGTGGTGGTGGTATTTCTTTCTAAGTGATCCTCTTCTCTTGTCCCTACAGACCTCCCTTTCTCAACCCCAGAGAATGGCAGCTGAAAACTCTTCCGTGATAGAGTTTATCCTCTCAGGCTTAACCAACCAGCCAGAACTCCAGATGCCCCTCTTCTTCCTGTTTCTAGGTTTCTACATGGTCACTGCGGTGGGGAACCTGGGCTTGATAACCCTGATTGGGCTGAACTCTCACCTGCACACCCCCATGTACTTCTTCCTCTTCAACCTCTCCATAATAGACTTCTGTTACTTCACTACCATCACCCCCAAAATGCTGATGAGTTTTGTCTCAAAGAAGAACATCATCTCCTATCCTGGATGTATGACTCAGCTCTTTTTCTTCTGCTTCTTTGTTGTCTCTGAGTCCTTCATCCTGTCAGCGATGGCATATGACCGCTATGTGGCCATCTGTGACCCACTGATGTATGCGGTCACTATGTCTCCTCACACCTGTCTGTTCCTTTTATTGGGTGTCTATGGAATGGGATTTGCTGGGGCAATGGCCC
Source organism: Otolemur garnettii (assembly GCF_000181295.1). NCBI lineage: Eukaryota > Metazoa > Chordata > Mammalia > Primates > Galagidae > Otolemur > Otolemur garnettii. Next base: position 20,262 of record NW_003852503.1, on the reverse strand, counting down.
ATACAGGAAGCATAATAAGTCTGACCTTCTGTGCTCACAACCTTATCAATCATTTTATGTGTGACATCCTTCCCCTCCTTGAGCTCTCCTGCAACAACTCTTACGTGAACGAGCTAGTAGTCTTTATTGTTGTGGGCATCGACATTGGGATACCCATAATCACCATCTTCATCTCTTATGCCCTCATCCTCACCAACATTCTTCACATTAGTTCTGTTGAGGGCAGATCCAAAGCCTTCAGCACCTGCAGCTCCCACTTGATAGTGGTTTCTCTTTTCTTTGGTTCTGGGGCTTTCATGTATCTCAAACCACCCTCTATTTTGCCCCTTGACCAAGGGAAAATGTCTTCCCTGTTCTATACCATTGTGGTGCCCATGTTAAACCCATTGATTTATAGCTTCAGGAACAAAGATATCAAAGTTGCCCTGGGGAAAACATTGAGCAGAAAAGTTTTTTCTTAAGAAAGGAGTCGGGGAAGATAACATGCTTTGCTTATTAATGTGTATGTTTATGGCTTTTTGGGCATATGAAAATTTATTACTGTGTTTTCATTAAAATTTATGAGCTTGGTCATTCCTTCTTGCCTTTGTAAAGGGCCAAAAGAGAGACATTGGCTACTTTTGACAACTGTAAGTGGACTCCGGGAATGTCACCAACAGCATGACCTTTTTGGCCAAATCTAGCAACCAGAACTTTGTTTTTCTCAATAAAGTTCAAGCAACCATTATTGGGTATAAAAGCTGTGATTTTCTTACTGTTCTTGATCAGCTGGACTTGGACACACTTCCTGATGACAGAATTTGTCTGTTTGGCTTCAACTCCTACTTTTTCCAGCACAATCTCCTTTGCATGGGAAGCACCTCCAAGGGGGTGACCTTCAGGGCTGTGCCCAAGTGGGCCTCCATGCCACTTCTGGTCTCGTCGGTGATTGTAGAGATTCCTGGCAATTCGAAGTCCCTGACACCTGCCCATCTTGCTGGCACCACAGGCCTATGTGAAAGAGAAGCTGACCAGGAAAGAGCCACAAGCCACCGCGAATAGGCCCCACTCTGTCAATGACCCCACACAGCTGTCTGCACAGCACTTGATCTGAGGTTGGACCCTCTCCTTTGAAAATGATGTCTTTGCAACACTTTACTGAGGTGGCGGTGTCTGTGTCTATTTAATTTGCATTAAATTCCAAGATATTTAACTTCCATTGTTTATTTCATGTTGTGTTTTTTTTTTTTTTTTTTTTGCCGGGGCTGGGTTTAAACCTGCCACCCTTGGTATATGGGGCCGGCACCCTACTCCTTGAGCCACAAGCGCCACCCTATGTTGTGTTTTTAATGAGGGATCCAAGTTCCAGGATTTTTTTTTTCTGTCTTACATGGAGAATTTTAAATCTTCACATGTGGATGAGTGTTTGGTGTATATGTATTCTTCTTGCCCCTCAACTATTCAAAAACTTTCATTTTATGCAAAGTTTTCTACACTTATAGATCATTTAATCTCGAATGAGCCTTATACATCACTTAATCTAGCCTCTACAATTAATGCATGTAAGAGACTCAGAAATGTATATGTTGTCAAGGATATACAGCTACTTGGTGCCACAACTGGGAATGGAATCTGGGCCCTTGAATTCTCATCTACTTTGTTTTCCTTTTGTACCATGTGTTTGTCCTCCATTTCTGCCTTCGCATGTTTCCTTTTAAAAGAAAGATAATTTATCACATAAAAAATCTGATTCTATTTATAATAATTTAAAGTAACTGCTCAATAATTCATTTTTTTAATATTATATTTTTTTCAAGAGAGCAGGAGATGAAGAGTTTTCTTAAGTTGATTTTGGCCAAATGACAAATGGAGTTTGGCATTTAGTGAAGATTGAGGTTGTGTGTGGAATCCAAGGGCCTAGTCTAGTGAATAAGGACTTCCATAGGCTTAAGGGTTATAAAGTTGTTGAGTGGAAAATTGTACATTATTTTAAGCCTAACAGAATCAGAATTTAGAGCCTTTTCAAGGGTTAGTTTGGGTGTTTGAGCTATGATGAAGAAATCTGTGGCTTAGGATAACCAACTACAAATCCGGAAGTCCTAAAGGGCAGGAAATAAGGAGCTAAGTGGATACTAAGGTAGCACCAAGCAGCTGATTATTAGAAGAGGCAATTTCCATTGAATTTTAAGGCACTACACACAGCACTGACTTTATATAGATGTGTGTGGGAAAGGGATAATTCATCCAAGACTGGTTTATAAATCCACAACATTGTATAAAGAGAAGGATATGGTGTGTTGGAACACTTTGATATAAATGATTTATTAGTAGTGAAAGAAAGTTCTTTGGAAAACTCTAGTATGTTAAGTGCTGGGGAGACACTTCAATTTATGAGCTTTTCTTTGGGGAAATTTTCTTGGTGGAAAAATGGAAGTTTGGTTGGATGTTTAGCTTTGTCCTTTGGTGTGACACAGATCAAAGAGGCTCATCTGTGTGTGTGTGTGTGTGTAACAAATTTGCTTTAGTGAGCATGGAATAGGGAAAGAGAAGTAAGTTTAGGAGACCTGTGGGCGAGTGTTAGGTGGGTGAGGTGCATATACCATGTGAGGTAGAAAGTAGAGAAAAACAGGGATTCACGAGGCGTATGGTGAAGCTGGTTTTGTGTCCTGGCTCAGTTGTTTAGTAGTTGTGTGAGTTTGGGGAAATAATTTAATATCTCTACATGTTAATTTCTTTATTTTTAAAAGTGAGACAATGATCTTGACTCTATGGGGTCTTTGAGGATGCAAAGCACTTAATAAATCTCAGTGCTCACGCTGGAAGAACTCATTCACGTAATTATCATCAGCATTTCCTCAAGCTTTTGCATGAGCTGGGGCGAGTCACTTCACCTTCCTGGAGTTCTGCTTAGTCATGACACACATAAACTCCTCTGTATCTTTCTTTAAAAAGATAATATATTTTGACTAAGTAATACTTGCATGTGGTATAACATTAAACAGTATTAAACAGTATTAAACAGTATTAAACATTAAACAGAGGGGGTCATTCAGTGAAAAGTGTGTCTACCTTCCATCTAGTGTTTCATACCTAAATTCTGCTCATTACAAGCAACAGTTGTCGCTAATTTCTTATGACTCTTCCCATAGACAAGCATCTCTTTCTATCTGTGTGCATGCATACACACACATCTAGTACCTCTTCTTGTTTTAAAGTTGTGTAAAAGGGCATTTAAGAAGGGTTTTTCTAATGGAAACAGCTTTGAAGAGGTTGAGACAGAGAACATTCCAAGGGTTAAAAGAAGAGGAGCCAGTCACAAGACGGGCCTGGGAAGGGATGTGGCTGAGAAAGAAGAAGAGCAGAGGCATCCCTGGCCTGGGGGTATGACCATGGGCCCCAATCCTGCAGCCACAGAGTAACATTTTGGTTCCCTGATCCTCTGTGCTTACCCGCTGGTTGTACTGCCTCATCTCTATTTGGTTGATACTGTGGTGAGGTCAGAGTCTTTGATAGCTGAAAACAGCAGGATGGTAAGTATTTTTAATTCAGCATACACTTCTATGCATGTTTATTTATTTTAACCAATGAAGCACATCATTTTTCTTTTTCTGATTCTTGGAGCAACTTGTATATATTTTTGAAAATGTGGAATGTAAAATATATATAAAGAAAAAAATTACTCCTACCTCAATGTGGTAGCTTGCATTATTGGTTAAAATTTATCACTCATCTAGTAATAGTATGTGTCCACTCACTGCCCATGGAGTCCTAGGGGTAGGATATATTTCCCTGCCCATCGATTGTTGGCTTTGCCATGTGGCCCATTTTGGCTAATAGGATCTTAGCAGATGCGATGCAAACAAGAGCTTAGAATGTTTGCCCAGAGGAGCTTGCCCTCTTCTGCTTCTCTTCCTCTGAAAAGAGCCTCTCCTGGGTAAATGCTGCCCCACACCCTCCCAACCCATTCTCACCATGAGCACTGGTGAAGCAGGGTGCATTGTGCAGAGCAAGCAGAGCTGCCCCCTAGAGCCCAGACACAATGAATTGCCGCTATTAACCTATAAACATGTGAGGAAAAAATATTGTATGCAATGAGTTTTTTTTTTTTTTGACTGCGGTATACAAATAGCTAACTGATCCACTCCACCATTTAGAGAACAGGAAAAGAGAATTTCATCTGGAGTAGGAAAGTTTCTTGAAGTGAGATTGTCCTATATGTGCTGTGTTATAAAATGTTGTTTTACTAATTATTATAATGTGATCTTCGTTCCTTATCAATGAATATTTTTTAATTATAACTTTTCATGGATTTCATCATATAGCTATGGTATATTTTATTTAAGCTTTTTACTGTTGTTGAACATTAAAACTGTGTTGGTCTCCCCAATACATTTTTTAGTATAAATAATGCTATGACTATTGCTTTTATGTTAAAATTTTTATCTAGATTTCTGATTAGCTCAGGAGATATTCCCATTGTATCTTCCTTATTTTTCAATTCAAAATATTTTACAATTAAGGAACAAGACTATTTAATTTGCTGCTATAAAATCTCTGAATCTCTGACTCTTCACTTGATTTTGAGCAAGAATGGTTGTTAGGACTCCTTTTAAATTCTTTTAATGAAGTATTTGTCCTCTCAACCTTTTCCTTGTAATATGTTATATTTAATTATTCTACCAATGGCTAGAATGACAGCTAAGTAGTCACAGCCTCAGGATAGCTTGGTTATGTTACACTGCTAACTGGATATCAATTACACCATAGTTGGTTGCTGGAAGACATTGTCTTTGCTTCTGTGAGCCCTGCGTTGTTCTGGCTTCTTTATACCATTTGTTCCAGAAAGAAAGATCTTAGGCAGAACATCCAATTGGTTGAGTTGGGTGATGTGGTTGGGCTATACCAGGAGCCTGGAAGCTAGTGTCTGCTGGCCATACCAATGGGGAGATTCAGCTAAGTTCACGCAAGGGAAGATTCTCCTGGGAGTATGGGGTTCTAATGTTGAGAAGCTGAACACCACTTGACTTTAGCCAAAAGGCTGAGAGGTGATGATGAGAAGCCAAGTATCAGTGGCACTTCTTTATCCTTTGGGTCTCTGAGTTTCACTTCCTCAGAGAGGCTGTCCCTTATCTTAGAAACTCACTTTACTATCACCAGTTTAATGCTTTCATACAACTCTCAATTTCCTTTGGGAGCACTTACTGCCCTTCTAATTCATTATAGGTAATAACATCTAGGACCTCCTTTTAATATGTGTCTTGAGGTTTTACTTGTCATACAGGGGTGGTGTAAGTTCCAGGTCCATATACATGTGAGTGCCTGTGCTACGGATTCCCAGGGTAGGGGATTTTCCTTTTTATACCCGTTTTCATCCAGAGCCAAGGTTGAGATCAGCCTGTTTCCTTACCTTCCTTCTGAGGGGGCAATTCTTTTCTAGTTCATTCACTCAGGTTTCACCTTCTTTGGGCACAGATTTATGGGGGCAGTGGGGAGGTGCCATGGCCTCTAATCTCACCTCCATCCTGTCTGGGCTCCTAGCTCCAAGGACTGGCAGATGCTTTCAGGAGAAACTTCAACTCTAGCCTCATCTATACTGTTCAATTTTTGTTTTCCTATGGGTTGTTTTTTTTTTCACTCCTAAAACCTCCCTTATTTTCAGATCAGCCAAGCCAATTGTTGGCTTGTAATTCTTATCATTAACATTGTTGTTCAGCACTTTTCACTGTTCTAGTGGGAGGACTTTTATTTCCAACATCCAAACTGCTAAATGATTAGAAATAGTAATTAAGAAAATAATAAATATACTTTTGTTTTTTGTTTTAACAAACAGAGATAATTTTTTCTCTCTTATGCTTTCTTTAGGCCAGTTTTAAAATTCTAGGTGAAACTGTCATAGGAGAAGAAATAATGAGAAAAATGTGACATTTCCTAAAATCAGAAATCAATTAAAATTTAGAACTGGAAGATGACTTACAGACTCTTGGACAGTGTCCGGGTCACTTGGTCTAATCATCTCTCCTATGACAGGGATCACCCAGAATAGAGAATGCCAATTTTGCAAATTAATGAATGTTAGGTGGAAATTGCCTCTCACTTTGCTCAGTGAGGTGGCCTGTACTTTGCTGTCATGTGGGAAGCCAATTATGTTTTTATAGGGCAGACTCATCCTGATTGCAGAGGCCAAGCAGCAGTCACAGGAGTGGCCCATGTCAGGAGCCTACTTGACATGCATGTTGTGGAAACAGATGCTCAGACAGGAATGTGGCCTTAGGCACCCTGAGCTAGAGCAGGGGAGTAGGAGGAACTTGGAGAGTAGCCATCTAGGCCTCTCTCCAGGGCACTTCTTTGTCAACTCTCTGATTATCTGCAGCTGTCCTTCTTCCATACCCCTGTTTGCTGGGTTGGAACCTGCCGGGCCACAATCCTACTGAGTGTGACAGGGGACAGCACTCTCTGTTTGCTTCCAGTCAGCCAAATGTTCTGACTTAACCTTCTGGCCTGGTAGTTATTTCCCTCTCAAAGATTTCCCTTGATTCCCAGGCAGGTCAGCAACTGGCTTTCTATGCCGCCCTAGAGTTTTGGCAAAGTGCCTGTAATTGGACAAGGAGGCCTTCCTACTAGGATAGCTGGCCCTTATAGGTGGTTTTCTGCCTGGAATTCTGGAATAGCAGAGTGTGGGAGAGGATGATGCAGGGAAGAAGTGAGTTTTGAGGGAGAGCAATGCTTATCTCCATCATATGGTTGAAGAAAGAGGCAGTGGTGAGACTGAGGAACTGCTCCTGGGAAGTGTTTTTAGCCAATAGCACAGCCAGGAGAGAGAATCAGAAACCCCAGTTTTCATATTCCCTTTAATAAAGGTTATGCAGCTGAGTTAGAATCTAAAACAATAGATATACATGTTTGTTTATGTTTGTGTGTCTTGAGTTTGTGGAGAAAAACCAAGTGAAGTGGAGAAAGAAGAGAAGGGAGTGGTAATTATCCAGCACCTCTTGTGTGGTAGGCATGGTCAGGCACTTTACTTAGGTGCTGCAATCAATATCCCTGGAGGTGGGGAGTAAAGAGGTCTCAGGATAAATGATTTGTCTAAAGCAGGGCCTGATCAGGACTTCAGAGGCCACTCCTATGAAATTCAAAATAGAAGATTTACTTTTTGATATAACATCAAAACTTGCACGTATGCCAAAATTAAAGTAGCTTCTCTCTAGAATTTTGTTGTTATTTTCATTGTAAAATTTTAGAGACACTCTTCAAAGCCACCCACTGAGCTGTGGCCCTAAGCGTACACTTAGTCTGGCTGTTGGGTGACTCACCCCAGTCTCAAATTAGGAAATGTAGTCAATGAGGGATTTGTGTGCTGAGAGCTGTTTTATTCCAAAACCTGGAGAAAGAGTGGTATAAGGTGGTGAGATTCTCTGTTGCACTGAGTTAATTCACTGGAGAACTCCTGGCTAAATGCCCGAGACATCAACAAAAGGGGAAGGTTGCAGCTGAAAACATGATTATTGGTGGTAGTGGTGCTGGGGTAGCTATAACTTGATCATTAGGTCAGTTTGGGTGGGGGGTAGGCTGTGGCGAATCCAGGAGCAGCCCTTTGAGGCAGAGTCCCTGTGGGCAGGCAGCAGGGCATCTGAGAGCGTGTTCTCTGTGGGTGCACATGGGAATGGCATGTTGCTGCTGAGTTGGGGGTACAGTGGCAGCTAGAAGTGATCCCAGGATAGGCAGGTTGACAACACGGTAGCTGCAGGAAGCTGGCTTTGAGCAGACAGTACCTATAGCTGCAGCCTCGTATTCATTTGTGCTAAGAGCAGGGATGATTTTCTAAATGATGTGCCAGGCCCTGGTGCAAAGATAATTAGAGAGGGGCATAACTTAAGTGGGTCTTTGCTGGAAGAGGGTCCAGCTACTAAGAAGTTTTTAGAGATAATAGATGTCAGTCCTAAAAAAGCAAAATTTAGAGCAACTTTATAAATGCTACAATCTATTTTCTTATTATTGATTATAGCCAAATAAGTAAAGAGAATGGTTGAGAGGATATCTACTTAGGGGGAGAAGAGGATGCATTCATCTTTTAGCATGACTATAGAACAACGTTTTAGAAATATCCAGAACAGACGTTGGATACACAGAAAGGAACTTAACAGGGAATTGAGAAAGAAAGACACAAATCTGGGAGCCTTTCATACAGATGGATTGTTGAAGCTATGAAAAAAATGAGCCCTTCAATAATTTGAGGAAGCGGAAAAAGGGTGGAAGGTTAGGAACTGAATCCTGGTAAACGTGAAATATGAAGGAACTCAAGTAGGAAAAAGAGCTAATGTAGTTGGAGCTGTCATTGTTGTTTGGTGGGCCTGGGCTGAATTTGAACGTGCCAGCTGTGGTGTGTGTGGCTGGCACCCTACCTGCTTGAGCTACGAGCGTTGAGCCAGAAGAGCCACTATGGGGCATGTCTCTAATATTAGAATATATGTTTTTTCTGGCATGAACCATGCCTTACACATCCTACATCTTACATATTACTGTACATTGCTGAAAACACTTTCTAAAGTCAATTTAACATTAAATGTAGTGCAAATCCATATAACTGCTGATTAATTCCCTCCACTTTGAAGCTGTTTCAGTGAAGGGTTCTCAACTGCCATCTCTTCTGTCTGTCCCAGTTTGTCCTGCTTACTGAAGTTGGGACGCTAATGAGTTTAGCGATTGTCTGCGGACCACGTATTTTTGACTTGGTGATCTACCCGAAGTCTGAGAGCTCACACACGTGCATGAGACATGTATGCAGAGATATTTTGGTGTGTGTGCATATTTACATGCTTTGTAATGTAGCATGTATAAAATATGGTTTAAGAAATAAATACAAGAAGGGAACCATTGCTCAGAGATGCCAGTTTTGGAATTTGACCGTGCTATACAATACTACACAAATGGAAAGAGGTCAAAATAGTGGTGGGTTTCTTTTTTCTTGCTGCTTGTTACTAGGGCACATCATCAGGTAACAGGAGTTTAAGGGCTTTCTTTAGAGAAGGCCTGCTTTAGATGCATATGGAAATAAAGTTGCCGTGGCAACTGTCTCTGGAGTAACGGACAAAATCCCCTTCGAGGTTCCAGAAAACTCTCGGCATCTTCTTTGCACTTAGATCTCAAGGACAACCTGCCTTATGGACTCATTTTAATTCGGTTTTAATGAATTGTTTTTCTCTGTTGGTAACTTTTGTGCTGAGGGACTGAGACAGAGATTAGGACTCACTGGAACAGATTGTTCACTCCGGGGTGTGAACAATTCCAAGTGCAAAGTGACAGCTAAGTGTCGTCATTGCTGAGACCGAGCTGAAGATGAGCAGGTCCTCACCGAGGTGTGCACACGTCCTCACAGGCATACCCAGGCCTGCCTGTAGTGCTTTTAGTTAGACTGGCCTCGAAGAAGATGGGCTTCTGCTTTTGTGTCAGAATTTTATATTTTCTCTGAGACTATTTCTGCTATTAACCCAGGACCAAAAACATATCTAACCTACTGGCACACTAAAGCTCACATTTCCCTAAATATTTATTACATGGCTATGAAATCTATCATCCTTAATACATACAGAAGCTCCTGGTTACATAGAAGGCGAGTTGCCACATGAAGCTTTATTAGTCCTTATTTTAATAAGATTCCTTCCTGAAGAGTTTTGAGACAACACATGCTGTTTAGAGGAGCTGGGACTAGTACCTGGAGACAGAATTGGCCATCAGTGACATACATTAAGTAGCCCATGATTGCATAGGAAGCTCACCGAGGTCCCTTGCCCATATGAGATTATATAGAGCAGGCTTTGATTCAAGGTTATGGAATCTGCAAGCTGTGTGTGCTCCTCTCTTTTAAAATGGAGATTAACAGGTGTAATTTATGAGATTGTCATGAGAAATGACCGAGGTAAAATCTTTGAGCATTGCTGTTGGGTCCGTGGTGTCCCTCTGAAGGTGTCAAATCAGATATAGTGTTTGGTACACAGTAAGTGCTTAATATAAGGTAGCAAAAATCATGTTTTCCTACAGAGCTTCGCTCTTAATTATACTTAAAAAGATGTAACCAGAATGAAAGAATAATAGGTCATTAAAACCCACGTGAAGCATTTCCAAGGGTGTAAACAAATCAAATATTTCTTCTTCCTTAGGGAAGATGGTCTCTGGGCAATAGCCCTGTGGGAGCCTATAACTAGCTCACTTGAGGTCTCTAATCTGGAATAAAACTTTTTAGGCTCCTATTATCTATGGAGTTAGGAAAGGATGCTGTCTCATCCCTGGAAGCTGGGCAGGAGCCTGAGGGCAAAGGCACAATTAGAGATCATGTTCTTCAGCTCAGCAAGAGAACCAAGATAAAATAGATGTTTTGATTCCCAAGGTGGAGAAGCCGAAGCAGAGGGGTCTGAGCTCACTGTTGTTACCTGTTCAGCAGGGCCATGAAAGAGATGGATGAGAGGGAGTAGAGATGGCTCTGTGGCTCCAAGCAGAAGGGGGTGAGTCCCTGTCTGTCCTGTTGGGGGCTGCAGCAGAGTGGCTCAAAGCTCAAACCAGGGGAGCCAGCCAGGCGGAGTCCACCTGTTGCTGCAACTCAGAAGCTTTGGGACTTGGTACAAATTGCTCAGCCCAGTGTCCTCACCTATAGAGTGGGGGTACTGGTAATGCCCCATGGCATTTAGATGTATTCAGTATGTATTTCTCTTCTTTTTTTCTTAGCTCTTAATTAATTTACATAATATCAATGATTATTATATAATAATTCCACAAACATGCCAGCTAAAGACTCTGGACAACATAACCTCATTTTCCTGCTCTTTCTAGTACAGAACCCAATGTGGGAGGTCTGGGCAAGGTCAAGTGGCTTTTCCTTCTCAAGAATCACTCCAAAGAAGGGCCCCAGATCTTATTCCCCTGACCAAGGGCGATTGTCCCAGCTCAGCTAGAGGACTCAGTAACACCACTCTCCACTCTTCAGGCAAACTTCATCCTCAAGACAGTTACTGGGGTGGTTCAAGGCACGCGGGGCCTGCGAAGACAGACAAGTATAAGGAAATATTTTTTTCTTTTTTTAAAGTTAATTTTTAATTAAATCATAACGGTATACATTTATGGGATACAATATGATGATTTGATATACAACATGGAACGCTTACACCAAAACTGATTAACATGGCTGTCTTGAAGTTTAAAAATCTGTTCAGATGTCATTCTCAAGAATGAAAGGATTCTCTCTCTCTCTCAGTGACTTTCTCCTTTTCTTTTGTAGACCCTCTTAAAAGAGAATGGCTGCTGAGAACTCCTCTTCTGTGACAGAGTTTATTCTCTCAGGTTTAACTGACCAGCCCGGGTTCCAGCTGCCCCTCTTCTTCCTGTTCCTAGGTTTCTATGTGGTCACGGTGGTGGGGAACCTGGGCCTGATAACCCTGATTGGGCTGAACTCTCGCCTGCACATTCCCATGTACTTCTTCCTCTTCAACTTGTCCTTCATCGATTTTAATTTCTCCGGTGCCATTATGCCCAAAATGCTGATGGGTTTTCTCTCCGAGAAGAACAGCGTCTCCTATGCAGGGTGTATGACTCAGCTCTTCTTCTTCTGTTTCTTTGTCTTTTCCGAGTCTTTCATCCTGTCGGCCATGGCCTACGACCGCTATGTCGCCATCTGTAAGCCACTGCTGTACACGGTCTCCATGTCTCCCCGGGTGTGTTTGCTCCTTCTGTCAGGTGTCTACGGGATGGGGGTCTTTGGGGCTGTGGCCCATACAGGAAATATAGTGTTTCTGACGTTTTGTGCGGACAACCTTATCAATCATTATATGTGTGACATCCTTCCCCTCCTTGAGCTGTCCTGCAACGGCTCTTACATAAATGTCTTGGTGGTCATCATTGTTGTGACTATTGGCATCGGGGTGCCCATTGTTGCCATTTTTATTTCTTACGGTTTTATTCTTTCCAGCATCCTTCACATTAGCTCCAGGGAGGGCAGGTCCAAAGCCTTTGGTACCTGCAGTTCCCATATAATTGCAGTTTCCCTTTTCTTTGGGTCAGGAGCTTTTATGTATCTCAAACCACCTTCTATTTTGCCCCTGGACCAGGGGAAAGTGTCCTCCCTGTTCTACACCATCGTTGTGCCCATGTTCAACCCTTTAATCTATAGCCTGAGGAATAAGGATGTCAAACTTGCCCTGAAGAGAACCTTGGGCAGAATAATCTTCTGTTGGAAAAAAATTTAGAAATGGGGAAAAGAGATTCAAAGATTTTTTAATTTGTATTTTTATTATGATTACAACCTTTTAAAATGAGGAATCCAAGCCACGGTGCCTTCTGTCCTATGTGTAGAGAAAATTTTAGCTCTATTTTTTTTTTTTGAGTGGATTTATTCTGCCCCACCCTCATCCCCAACTCTTTTTTATTTTATGAAAAGGTTTCCATGGTTATAACATATTCAACGCAGGATGAGGGTTAGGAACCATTTCATCCAGTCCCTTTATATGTGGGTCAGTATGAAAATTTTGAGATACACAAAAATCAGGAAACATAAAATCTGCACAGATGGAAACAAACGGAGCCCTCCCAGCAACACCGATAAGCCAAGCAAATCAAAACTGGCATGGGCAAATCAGAAAGGACGCTGTTGATTGTGTTTCTTGGAAGGGAAATGATGTACCATAACACAGTCTGTCTCAAAACTGTCATCGTGACCCATATATAATCATACTTGGGAGACTCGGAAATATTTGCATGTTGCCCAAGAACACAAAACTATCTGGTACCAGGGTTTAGAGCTGGAATCCCAGCTTGAATGCCAATCCACTTTCTTTTCCTTTGGCCATGTTTTCTTGCCTCATCTCCCCCTCGGGAGATTTCATTTCACATGTTAGTTGACCTATCACATTTCAGTTGACCTATCACATTTCAGTTATGAATATATTCACAGTAATTTCATGCCATTTTTCACAGGATAATTTTAATATATCACATTTTGCAAGAACGTAGGAGGTGAAACATTTTGTTGAGGTGGTCTTGGCAAAATGACAAGATCAGTGTTTGAGGACTTCTGTAGCATGTGAGTGGGAAGTATGTTGGGCTTTATGGATGGAGCCTTGTTTTATCCCTCTATTCAGTGGATAAGAACTACAGTGGAGAGGTATAAGATTTTAAGGGATGTAAAAATTCTGAGTGGAGATGTTGTATGTTATTTTAAGATGATCAGAGAGACAGCTTTTCAAGTCTCATTTTTAAGGATTAACTTGGGTTTTAGATCTGATGAGAAAGCTTGTAGTTCAAGGTAATTTGGGGCTATCCTATTCCACATGGAAGTCACTATCCACGTCTAGCTACTGAGCACTTCAAATGTCACCCATGCTGAGACATACTGTAAGTCTGCAAAGTAAATACACAGAATGATCAAATGTTATGAAAACATAATGTCAAATATTTTGTTGATAATATTTTGTTAGTTACATGTTAAAATGATAACATTTTGATATAGGATGCTAAATAAAGTTAAGTTTATTATTAAAATTAATTTCCCTGTTTAGTTTTTTAAATATATATATCTGCTATCAAATTTTAAATTATATAGGTGGCTTGCATTATATTTCAATTGCATGATGCTGCCTGGAGGAAGTAACTATAGATAGTTTGGGGCACACAATAGGGCAGCATCAGTTTACTAGGAGAGGGAATTGCTACTTCATTTACAGGCATGACAGATAATCATGATATTCCAATAACAAGACATGAGGTGAAGCAATGGTGATCTCTGGATACATTAATAAATCCACAGTGTTATATAAAGAGAAACATAGCTTTGTACAAAGGATCAGAAGTACAATGTTTTGATCTAATTCTGTCATTAGTGGTAAGTTTTCTTTGAGAAGCGATGATAAGTGACAGGCTGGGGAAATATTTTGACTATGAGCTTTTCTCTGGAAAAGTTCTCTTCTATTGGAAAATAAGGGAAGTGTGGATAAATGTTTCATTTTGCCCTTTGAATGATTCTGTTCAATGTTGGTGAAATAAAAAGAATAAGCATATAGGGGAGGATTGTACCTTATTTCTTTCTGAATTTCAAATTATTAAGGTGGCTCAAGTTTTTATTACACAGATGAATTGTACCAAGCTGAAGTCAGGAGATTTAGTGTCTGCATCAGCAGAATACCGTACATTGTACCCGACAGATAACATTTTTATCCCTCATCCTCTTGCCACCCTCTCCTCTTCTTGGTTTCCAATTTCCATTGAAATACTTTATGATCGTGTGCACTCTCATTGTTTAGCTCCCACTTATTGAGAACATGTGGTGTTTGTTTTTCCATTTCTGAGATACATCACATAGCATAGTAGTTTTCAGTTCTACCCAAGTTGCTGCAGGAGACATTATTTCATTTCTTCATGTGGCTGAGTAGTACCCCATGGTGTGTGTGTGTGTGTGTGTGTGTGTGTGTTTTCTTTATTCATGTATGTATTGGTGGGCACTTAGGTTGATTCCATATCTTTGAAATCGTGACTTGTGGTCTGATAAATATTCAGGTGCAGAGTGATGAATGAGGCTTAGGAATCATTTCATCCAGTTCCTTCATCTGTGGGTCATTACGATAATTTTGAGATACACAAAAATCAAAATATGCACAGACAGAAGGATAGAATGACTTTCTTTCTTTCTCTCTCTTTCTTTCCTTCCTTTCTTTCTTTCTTTCTTTCTTTCTTTCTTTCTTTCTTTCTTTCTTTCTTTCTGACAGAGCCTCAAGCTGTTGCCCTGGGTGGAGTGCTATGGCATCATAGCTCACAGCAACCTCCAACTCCTGGGCTCAAGTGATTCTCCTGCCTCAGCCTCCCAAGTAGCTGGGACTACAGGTGCCTGCCACAATGCCCAGCTATTTTTTGGTTGCACCCATTGTTGTTGTTTGGCAGGCCCGGGCTGGATTCAAACCCGCCAGCTCAGGTGTATGTGGCTGGCGCCTTAGCCACTTGAGCCACAGGTGCCCAGCCAAGAATGACTTTTTGATAAAATTTTTCTTTGTGTAAATACCTAGTCACGGATGGTTTCATGGAACAGCAGATCTTCCTTTTGTTCTTTGAGGAATCTCAAAGATTTCCCACGGAAGTTGGGATTGAATAGATCACTGAATTCAGGGCATCTAGAATTTGAGAGTGTGGTGGCTGTGGTGGGTATGTAGTACAATGTAGGTAATGAAATAAAGCAGAAATCTTTAAAGAAATTTTTATAGTCTAATTTATAGCGAAGTACACAAACCTTGGCTCACTCAACTTTTAAATATTAATATGTAAAACATTTCTGTCTACTCTAGAAGGTTTTTCCCCTTCCTAGCAAACGCAACCTTCCCTCAACTTTTCATCTCTAGAGCTAGCTATTGTTTCTGGTTTCTTTTCATCAGTAGAAAGACGGTGATGTTCATTTATATTGTTGCATGTATGGGGAGGTTATTTTTGTTGTTGTTCTTGCATTCCACTACATGAATATACAATTATTTATTCTGTTAGTCAATGGTTACGTAGTTTCAAGTTTTTGCCTATTATTAGTAAAGATTTTATGAACATTTTTTGAACATGTATTTGGCTGAACTATGCAAACATTTCTTTTGGGTATATAACTAGATGTGGATTTGCTGGATAACAGGCTAAGCATATGTTTAGTTTTTATAAATACTGCCAAACTATTTTCAAATAGGTTTGTTGAATCCATTTGCACTGCCATCAACAGTGGCCGAGTGTCCCAGTTTGGTATACACTCTCATTAACACTGGGTATTTTTATTTTATCCATTCTGGTGTGAGCAGTATGCCTTTTTGTTTTAATTTTCATTTTCCTGATGAGTAGTTATGTTGAACACATTTCTGTATGTTTCTTGCTTGTTTGGATATCTCCTTCTGAGAAGTACCAATTTTTTGCCCATTTGGAAAATAGGGCTGGTAGTTGTTTTCCTATTGATTTGGAGAAATGTAAAAAATTCTTCATGTAAGTCCTTACATGAGGTCTAACTATTAAGTTCTTGAACACATCTTAGAAAAAGTGCGACATTCCTAATTGCTGAATATCACTATGGTCACCTTTAAAGTACTCCCCTTGGGAATCTATGCACTGACACCAGCACCTAGTCCTCCCTTCAAAGCAGTTTTGGAACTCTTTTTCTGGAATGGCCATCTGAGCTGTCATTATATTACTCTTGATGTCCTGAATGTCATCAAAATGCCTTCCTTTCCATTTCTTTTATCTTTGGGCAAATAAAAAAAGTCACTGGGGCCAGATCAGGTGAATAGGGAGACTGTTCCAATATAGTGATTTGTTTACTGGCTTAAAAACTCCCTCTCAGACAGTGCCACGTGAGCTGGTGCATTGTTGTGATGTAAGAGCCATGAGTTGCTGATAAAAAGTTCAGGTTATTTTCATCCAACCTTTTCATGCAGCCTTTTCAGTACTTCCAAATACTGAACTCGGTCAACTGTTTGTCCAGTTGGTACAAATTCATAATGAAAAAATCCCTCTAGTATCAAAAAAGGTTAGTAACATCATTTGACTCTTGATTTGGACTGATGGAAATTTCTGGTCATGGAGAATTGGCGGACTTCCCTCGTGCAAAGAATTTGGTGCTTTGTTTCAGAATCTGATTGGTACATCCATGTTTCATCACCAGTGATAATGTGGCTCAAAACATTGTTTTGCGTTGCTGAAAGGTCTTGCCAAACTTCATCTCTTCTTTGCTTTTGTTCATCAGTCAGTTCCTTTGGGACAACTTTTACATATACTTTTTCTCATGCCAAGATTTTCAGGTAAGATTTCCCTGTTTCTCCACTGACATTTACTTAGTCTGCGATGTTTCTCAGAGTCAGCCAACAATTTTGGCGCAGAATTTGACGAGTTTTTGCAATGTTTTCATCATGCACGGGCCACCCTGAACTCTCTTCATCAGTGACGCTTTCTCTTTCCTCAGAAAACTGTTTAATCCATTTGTACGCTACCATTTTCTTCATGGCATCATCCCGGAAACTGAGATAAACAGGTCTTTGATTTCACTTCCACTACTGACAAGTTTAACAAGAAATTTAATGTTTGTCCATTGCTCTCATTCAAGCTCCAATATTATGATGGCACACAAAAACACACAACAACAATAATTAATGCCACTCAGCAAGATTCCACCACATGTGGACATGATCACAGCTACGGGACTCTGATATATCAGGGTATGAAACATTGTGGAGTTGTTTTTACAGTGCCACCAATGGACGCACATGGTACAAGTTCACAGACTTAATCGTCAGACCTCAGATATACGTCCGTGTGTATATATGTGCATGTACGAGGGTTTTGTGGAAAGTATCCAGCCAAGTAATATGAAAAATAGAGACATGCATAGTTTCTGGAAGCCCTTGTAGATATAATATATGTACATGACTATGTATACATATACACATACATAAGGATATATATATGTAATATGTAAATACATCTACATGTATACATTTAAACCTGTATTATATACACACATATATAAGTATAAAATGTATTTTTATATGTGTGTGTATGTCTAAACCTTTTAAAAAGGAAAATACTGTTTTAAAATTGTAATACTCAATACACAATGACAACAAAAAATGAATACAAGAAAAAATATGTGGCTTCTGCAATTACAAGAGGTGCTCACCCTTATATGTAATATATAATGCATAGATGACATCTCTTATAATGTGTGTGTGTGTTTTGTTCTCTCTGTACATAAATATATCTATATCTTCTCCCATACTGTGACTCGCTTATTCTTAATGATATCTTTTGATAGCAGATGTTCTTAATTTTAGTGAAGCTTGATTCTCAACTTGCCATTGTATGATTAGTGTTATCTGTGGTTTGTCCCAGAGATCTTTCACTGAGGTCAGAAGAAGTACAGGGGGAAGGGGTAGGAAGACAGAAAGAGAAGTAGGGAGGAGGAGAAGGCAACACAGCACAGCCATGGCAGCCTCAACACTGGCTGCATTTTGGTTCCCCTAATCGTCTTGCTTGCTTGCTTTTCTTTTTTTAAATTTTTTTTTTAATTGTTGGAGATTCGTTGAAGGTACAAGAAACCAGGTTACACTGATTGCATTTGTTAGGTAAAGTCCCTCTTATAATAGGGTGACCAGACGTCCCACTTTTGGCGGGACAGTCCCAATTTTTAACAATTTGTCCCGCATCCCACAGCGTTTTAAAAAAGTCCCGATTTTTGGAAAGAATGCATGAACGGGTGGGAGAACAGTGAGGGAATATAGGGTTTTTGGCTGCCATGTGGCTATTTTGCCAGGATATGAGTTTTATATTATTTTTGTAAATTTTATAATGTTAAACTGTAATAATAACAAATAATTGTTGAATAGTGATTATCGAGAACTGCTTATCAAAGTTTGCATTGTTGACAGCTCCCTCCCCCACCCCCCGGTCAATGGTGTCCCGCTTTACCAATGTTAAAATCTGGTCACCTTACTTATAATTGTGTCTTGCTCCGAAAATGTGTGTCTCACACTGAGACCCCCACCTCCCTTCCTCCTTCCATCTCTCTGCTCTTCCCTTCTCCCACCCACCTCCCTCCTTCCCTCTCTCTGCTCTTCCCTTCTCCCACCCACCTCCCTCCTTCCCTCTCTCTGCTCTTCATGGTTATATGATCTCTACCTCTTTTTGGTTGATACTTTGCAGGGGCAGGGCACTTGAGATGTGAAGGTACCAGCCTTAAAATTATTTATCTATTTTTATGTTTTTAAAAGTGTTTTGGTAAAATATAATTGACATATAAAAACTACACATGTTTACAGTGTTAATATGATAAGTTTTGATGCATATATATACATTTAGGAAACCATCATCACAATTTTGTCCCTTTGAAGCTCTTCCTCCCAGCTTCCCTTTATCCTGGCTTTCCCTTCCTTTGCCCTGAAATCTGCTTTCTGTAACTATTTTGTTTTCATTTTCCAGATTTTTATATAAACGGAATCACATAATATGTCCTCATTTTTGTCTGGTTTCTATTACTCAGTGTATTCTGAAATTCTTCCCAGTTGTTATATGTATTAGTAATTAATTGCTTTATATTACTGAGTAGTATTTCATTGTACAAATATCCCACCATTCGTGAACATTTGGGTAGTTTCCACTTTTGGTTATTACAAACAAAACTTCATGTATAAGCCTTTGCATGGCCATATCTTTATTTTTCTTGGGTAATACCGAGAAGTGGAATGGTTGAGTTATATCATAGGTGAATTTAACTTTTAAGAAATTGCCGAAGTCTTTTCCAACGTGGTTGCACATCCTCCTAGTTGTATCTGAGATTCTCAGTTCCCCCTAATTCCTCACCAACAGGAGGTTGATTAGATCAGTGCTTGATTGGATCAGTAGTTGATTGGATCAGTGCTTGATTGGATCAGTGGTTGATTGTATCAGTGCTAGATTAGATCAGTGAGGTTGATTAGATCAGAGGTTGAATAGATCAGTGGTTGATTAGATCAGTGGTTGATTGGATGAATGCTTGATTAGATCAGTGGTTGATTAGATCAGTGGTTGATTAGATCAGTGCTTGATTGGATCAGTGCTTGATTGGATCAGTGGTTGATTAGATCAGTGCTTGATTGGATCAGTGGCTGATTGGATCAGTGGTTGATTGGATCAGTGGTTGATTGGTTCAGAGCTTGATTAGATCACTGCTTGATTGGATCAGTGGTTGATCAGATCAGTGCCTGATTGGATCAGTGCTTGATTGGATCAGTGGCTGATTGGATCAGTGCTGGATTGGATCAGTGGCTGATTGGATCAGTGGCTGATGGGATCAGTGCTTGATTGGATCAGCGGCTGATTGGATCGGTGCTTGATTGGATCAGTGCTTGATTGGATCAGTGGTTGATTAGATCAGGGGTTGATTAGATCGGTGCTTGATTGGATCAGAGGCTGATTGGATCAGTGGCTGATTGGATCAGTGCTTGATTGGATCAGTGCTTGATTGGATCAGTGCCTGATTGGATCAGTGCTTGATTGGATCAGTGGTTGATTGGATCAGTGGTTGATTAGATCAGGGGTTGATTAGATCGGTGCTTGATTGGATCAGAGGCTGATTGGATCGGTGGCTGATTGGATCAGTGCTTGATTGGATCAGGGCATGATTGGATCAGTCCCTGATTGGATCAGGCGCTGATTGGATCAGTGCCTGATTGAATCAGGGGCTGATTGGATCAGTGCTTGATTGGATCAGTGCTTGATTGAATCATTGGTTGATTGGATCAGTGCTTGATTGGATCAGTG
>NW_003852502.1:7296242-7299235 GCF_000181295.1 Otolemur garnettii | reverse complement strand
TTAATGACAAAAATAAGGTATTGGAAAGAGACAAGCTGCTAATCCTCAATGCTGAGAATGTGTGAGAAAACATGTTTTACTGGCTTGGTGCCTGTAGCTCAGTGGTGATGGGGCTGGCCACATAAACTGGGGATGGCGGGTTCAAACCTGGCCCAGGCCTGCTGAACAACAACGACAAGCAACCAAAAAATAGCCAGGCGTTGTGGCAGGTGCCTGTAGTCTCAGCTGCTTGGGAGGCTGAGGCAAGAGAATCTCTTAAGTCTGAGAGTTTGAGGTTGCCGTGAGCTGTAGCGTCACAGCACTCTACCCATAGTGAGTCTGTCTCAAAAAAAAAAAGTTTTACAGGGAAAGCCCTGTTTACAATGTATTAATTTTTTCTTTTGTTATTTGGTTTTGTTTTTGAGACAGAGTCTCACTTTTTCACCCTGGCTAGAGTGCCGTTGCGTCACAGCTCACAGCAACCTCAAATTCATGGATTCATGATCCTCTTCCCCCAGCCTCCCAAGTAGCTGGGACTACAGCTGCCTGCCACAACATCTGGCTCTTTTTTGAGTTGGGATCTCGCTCTTGCTCAGGCTGGGCTCAAATTCCTGAGCTTAGGCAATTCACCTACCTTGGACTCCCAGAGTACTAGAATTACAGGCCTGAGCCACCACACCCTGTGCAATGTATTAAATTCTTTTTATCTGTCCCTCCAGGGAGAAAAGTAGGTGATTCATTTAATTAACATCGTATCTGTCTCTTAAGGGGGGAAAGTGGATGATTCATTTAATTACCATTATAACCGTCAAAGTAACTTTCTTTTTTTTATGAGATAGGGTCTTGTTCTGTTGCTCCAGCTGGACTTCAGCAGCACAACCATAGCTCACTGCCGTTTTGAACTCCTGGGCTCAAGGGAGCTTCCCATACAGGTGCATGCCACAGTACCTGGCTAATTTTTGAAATCTTTTTTTGTAGAGACGAGGTCTGATTATGTTGCCTAGGCCAATCTTAAACTTCTGGCCGCAAGCAAACTCCCCTGTCTCAGCCTCCTAAAGTGCTGAGATTATAGGCACGAGCATCTGTGTGCAGCCTGGCAAAGTAATTTTTAAAATTACATTGTTGATTTCTTCTAATCTTTGGCAAAGACCAAGAGATGTTATATTTTTTGAAGTTAAGCTACTTGGAGAGACTTTCGTAGCAAAATCAAAAAACTTAAAAAGAAATATTAAGGAGTAAAGTTTTAATTATGGCCTGGTTAAACTGTATGTAAAAATTTGATATGTAGACCTGGTGTAGGGGCTCTCACTTGTAATCCCAGCCCTCTAGGGAGCTGGGACAGGAGGATTGTTTGAGGCCAGAGTTCAAGACTAGCCTGGCTGATATAGAAAGACCTTGTCTCTACCAAATATTAAAGAAAAAAATCAATCATGGGTGGTTCAGTGAGTAGGGCCCCGGCCCCATATACCAAGGGTGGCGGATTCAAACTTGGCCCTGGACAAACTGCAACAAAAAATAGCTGGGCATTGTGGCAGGCACCTGTAGTCCCAGCTACTCGGGAAACTGAGGCAAGAGAATTGCCTAAGCCCAAGAGCTGGAGGTTGCTGTGCACTGTGACACCATGGCACTCTATCAAGGGTCTGTCTCTGTAAAAAAAAAAAAAAAAAATCAATCATGATAACTTTTTTTTTTTGAGACAGAGTCTCACTTTTGTCACCCTTGGTAGAGTGCTGTGGCATCATAGTTCACAGCAACCTCAGACTCTCAGGTACCAGTGATTTTCTTACCCAGCCTCCCTAGAAGCTGGGACAATAGGCACCTGCACAATTTTTTTAGAGATGGGGAAATCTCGCTGTAGCTTACACTGATCTTGAACTTGTGAGCTCAGGCGATCTGCCTTCCTTGGCCTCCCGGAGTGCTGGGATTATAGGCATGAGCCACCATGCCAGGCCTCAATCATGATAACTTAATGAGCAAGAAGAACTTTAGACAGAATATTTTGTTATTAAATTAATAAAGTGATCTTGAAGCCAGTAAGAATGCTAAAACTAACCCCAGATGTGTTAACCTTTCCTAATGCTTTTATGTTCTTGTTTCATTCTACTTAAAAGGCAAATATTTTGTTTCCTTGGCAAAAAAATTTACTATTTTGAATCATGACGGTCACTTATTTCTGATCTGCTTTATGCTTAAGTGACACAAATCTAGTTTAATAAGATCTAATTGTTTTTCAAAAGACCTACTCTGGAAGAGCAAGCTGGCTGCATCTTATTATGATGTCACAGTAACTGTGCTGTCCTCCTCATTTCATCAGATTGGTGTAAAACACAGATGCAGGTTGAGTTTCCCTTATCAGAAATACTGGGCAGCTGAGTGTTTCAGAGTTCTGATTTTTTCCCCTGACTTATTGATTATTGATTGAGAATCTCAAATCCAAAAATATGAAATCTGAAATGCTCCAATGAGCATTTCCTCTGAGCATCATGGTAACACTCAAAAAGTTTTGGATTTCAGAGCATTTCAGATGTTTGATTTTCAGATTTGAGATGCTCACACTGTATAAACACACTAGCTGGTTTTCTTTTTTTTTTTTTGAGACAGAGTCTTACTATGTCGCCCTTAGTAGTATGGCGTCGCAGCTCACAGCAACCTCAAACTCTTGGGCTGAAACGATTCTCTTGCCTTAGCCTCCCAAGTAGTGGGGACTACAGGTGCCCACCACAACGCCCAGCTATTCACTAAATGGTTTGCTAACAACAAACATTATAAATAATGTAGTTTTTACTACTTATGAAGAAAAACTAAATTTAAGATTCATTTGATAAGTGACTCTTAAACTCTTAAAGATTTAAGATGACTTGGAAAAGTAATTTTTTGTACTTTGTAAAACTATGATTTCCATGGAAAACAGAAAGCTTTGGAATTCCTCAGACAGTGTTTCATGCACGGATCTTCCTTGCCTGTTGTACTTTGCCTTGGGCGTGAGCAGTAGAAACATCTATTTGAAAAATTGG
>NW_003852502.1:7293673-7296013 GCF_000181295.1 Otolemur garnettii | reverse complement strand
TATATATCCCCATAGGTGTCTGTTTTTGTTTGTTGTTGATTTTTTTGTTTCAAGTGCAGATATAATTCCTGCATGAAATATCTACATGAAAATCTAGTTTATGAAAAATGTGTATCATCTAGTCAATGAAATTGAGAGAAAAAAAAAATACCCCGGGACTAAATAAAAAGAAAAAAAAGAAGATTAAGACTACCCAGAGAGAAGTGACAGCATTCTATTTTGCTTTAGAAGAAATATTTTCAAAGTGCACATTTTGTATTTGGAATACCCAAGACAATAATTTTTCAAAGTGAATGTGCCATTTAAGACTAAGAGGCCATGGTAGTTTTTATTGAGAAATATTATAAAACTACCATTAGGTCACAACCACTAGGTCGTTTTAACAATATCAACTTGAGAAACAGATGATGAGTAAGAGTTGTAGAACTTTGTGGGGTTCTTTTGTTTGTTTTGTTCTTGACACAGACTCTCATTATGTTGCCCTTGATAGAGTGCTCTGGCGTCACAGCTCACAGCAACCTCAAACTCTTGGGATTAAGCAATTCTCTTGCCTCAGTCTCCCAAGTAGCTGGGACCACAGGCACCTGACACATTGCCCGGCTATTTTTTGTTGTTGTTGTCGTCATCATCGTTGTTTAGCAGGCTCTGGCCAGGTTTATACCCACCAGCCCTGGTGCATGTGGCCAGCACCCTAATCACTGTGAGCTATGGGTGCTGAGCCAGAGTTGTAGAACTTTGTGATTTAGGCAATGATTACTTCAGTAGGTTGGAATGTGTGTGTACGTATATATATATTTTATTTTTTTGAGACACAGTTTTTCTCTCTTGCCCAGGCTAGAGTGAAGTAGCGTCATCTAAGCTCACTACAACCTGAAACCTTTGGGCTTAAGCAATCCTCCTGCGTCACCCTCCTGAGTAGCTGGGACTACAGACATGCACCACTGCACCTGGCTGATTTTTCTATTTTTTAGTAGAGATGGGGTCTCACTCTTGCTTAGGTTAGTCTTGAACTCCTAACCTCAAGTGATACTCCTGCCTTGGCCTCCCAGAGTGCTGGGATTACAGGCATGAGCCACCATACCCACCCTGAAATATATATTTTTAAAAAATTATTAGACTACTATTATAGTTTGAACTTGTTGAAGTATGAATTTAGGTTAAATTTTTAAACTTACCAGAAAAGTAGAAGACGTAAGTCCAATTCAGGTAGTAGCAAATCACTCCAGAAAGAGGAAGAGAAATTACTGTTCCAAGATTTGCTCCTAGAACAACACATATGACTTTGTAAACTTTGGAGAGAAACAGAGAAGGGACAGGTCTGTTGCTTAAAGAAGATGGGTAACAGGTGGTGAAGAAAAGAAAGTACTACTCTAATCCCAAGGCACTGAATTAGTCACATGTAAGTATAAAGAACCCATTCATTGACTAGGACACCTATAATGTATAACACATATACACAGATATGTAGCTGCATTAGTGGACAGTAAATGCAACTGTGTGTTAGAAACCCAGAGATGGGGGAAACGTTTAAAGAAGGTCTCTAAGGCTGATTAACACGCCTACTGCATTTGTCATTGGATGAAATAAGAATGTAGCTTTTAGTAACTCTCTCTATATTATACTGTAAACAGATAATACATAATAAAATACATTGTAACCATTAAATGCCAGACATCTTAGGGGTGCTGTGAAGCTAAAAAATGATCAATTAGATATTGTTTCTGGTCTCAAGTTTTAGTTTCCGTTAATAGAGAATATAAACCAATAATTATTACAAGTTAGGAAGTTTTGAGGGTCACAGAGTAACTTGGAAGTTCAAACACGGTAGTTATTACTACCAGTGACTTCCAGGTGTCAGGAAAACAAACAAGCAGAGACTTTGAAAAGATGGCTAAGAGTTGGTCCCAGAGAAAGATGAGAAGGGAGATTCAGGGGCAGGGTAATAGGGCAAGACAGGAATGAAGCAGGCAAGCGGACAGGAGGGCTGGGAACTTGGGTGGAGCAAAGGAAAAGAAGATAGCGCTGGGAGACAGGTGGAACGGTCCCTGAGAACCTGCTCCACGCCAGGCACTCTGCCAGGGCCGGGGCTGGCTGCAAAGAGGTGGGGAGACCCCAAAGGGTCGTGGCCCCAGTTAAGGAGGTTGTACTTTATTCAACAGGTAAAGGGAAGGCACAGTCAGTACCTGTTCTAGAACTTATCATCAGTTTCTCATGTCCATCTTCACATTGCTCCAAGAGCAACCTTCTAAAAATGTAAGGTGGATCCTGTTTCTCATATGATTAGAAACCTGTGATGTCTTCCTGCTGTATTATGGAAAAAATCTACATTCTTTTCTGCAG
>NW_003852502.1:7292117-7293557 GCF_000181295.1 Otolemur garnettii | reverse complement strand
GGCTGGGACGCTCTTCCATCTGAACTCTGCTTCACTGGTTTTTTTCTTAGCCTTCAGTTTTAGCTTAAAAGTAGCCAGAGATTGGCTCTCTCAACTATATTTAAAAAGAAGTCAGGTAAAAAAAAAATTCACTTGGAGGAGAGAGTAGAAGTTCTTATGTAACTGGTAAAATCACAATTCACATATATAAAACTCATGTTATCTCACCTATAGACCAAAACGATGGCAGATAAATGCACAGAAAAAAATGCATGAAGAGATGGTTTGAGGATCATGATTTGACAATCGAGATAGAAATCACAACAGAAGGATAAAAGTGCTCATTTTCTAGCTTTTTTGTGGGGAGCAGGGTCTCACTGTGTCACCTGGGCAGTGGTGTGATCACAGCTCACTGCAGCCTCCTGGGCTCAAGCTGATCCTCTTGCCTCAGCCTTCTGAATAGCTGGTACTGTAGGCACACATCACCATACCAGGCTAATTTTTCTAGTTTTTGTACGGATGGGATCTTGCTCTTGCTCAGGTTGGTCTCAAATCTTGACCTCAAATGATCTTCCTGTTTTGGCCTCCCAAAGTGTTGGGATTATAGGTGTGGGCCACACCACACCTGGCCTGGCTTTTTAATTATTTTTTTAATAGCATTCTCTATATATGAAAAGGCAACATATTTAGAATTAAATGATGACAGATGGGGAAAATGACTTTAGGCAATTAGGAGAAAATCAACAATAAAGCCATACCCTAAAACTTTGCTTTCCCCCAAAGCGGCATCTGATATTGTGCAATTCTGGCATGGAGGCGCTGTCCCCCCAAGGGTGATACGGATATAACAAACTGTGGCCCAAGTTTTATGAGAACAGATATCTCACCTGCGTAGGAAATGCTCACAAGCCTGCTCCTTTCCAGAGGGGGAGCCCAGGAAGCCCACATGGCATGCATGGCTGGGAATGTGACACCCTGAGGGCGAAATGACATTTCTCATGAAGTACAAGGTCGTTTTGTTCATGTTTTAAAGAAAGTCAAGTGTTTTGTTGTGAAACCATTTTCTGGATAGGAATCAAACCGGAATCAGTTTCCATTACATGAAATGTCTTTACAGCATTGAGTCAAAATACCTTATGAAGTAGTTTCAAATCTGAACAAAGATGCATGGATTTGGGAACTGGTGTGAGGACTGCAAGGTAAGGGTTGCCACGAATCTAAAGAACCTACGCGATTCTGTGATGACGTATCTCAATGTTAACTTCACTCATTCGCTTTGTTAATGGTCTGATTGAAAGGGGAATGTTACTAATTCATAACTTCAAAAAAACATGGAGCTAACACTTTGGGATACTGGAATAAAACTCCCTTAATCAACAGGAGAAACGGTCCTGTAAAACAAGAGGGAATTCAACTGGAGTATTCAGGGGCTGCTTTCTGTTTCTTTCTTTCCTTCCTTCC
>NW_003852502.1:7288946-7290577 GCF_000181295.1 Otolemur garnettii | reverse complement strand
GAGGCTGGCAGGTTCAAACCCGGCCCCGGGCCAGCTAAACAATGACAACTGCAACCAAAAATAGTGGAGTGTTTTGGCAGACGCCTGTGTCCCAACTACTTGGGAGGCTGAGGCAAGAGAATTGCTTGAGCCCAAGAGTTTGAGATTGCTGTGAGCTAGGATGCCACGGCACTCTACCAAGGGCAACAAAGTGAGACTCTGTCTCAAAAAAAAAAGAAATTCAAGACAGCAGACCAACCTAAGCCTGGGTTTTGCAGGTAAACGTTCAAAGTTAGGGAAAAGTGATGACTATTTAGAGATGGAGGTACACGTGGTGAAACACAAAAGGGAGGCAGAAAGAGGAGGTAGGAATTAAAATCTTAAAAAAT
Organism: Otolemur garnettii; assembly: GCF_000181295.1. Taxonomy (NCBI): domain Eukaryota; kingdom Metazoa; phylum Chordata; class Mammalia; order Primates; family Galagidae; genus Otolemur; species Otolemur garnettii. Next base: position 7,290,209 of record NW_003852502.1, on the reverse strand, counting down.
GATAAAAATCTTAAGAGGAGGACAAAGAGGCAAAACTTAGTAACAACAGTCGTACAATTGGCAGAGAGGCCAGGAGAGTCACCGAACTGAGACAGTTCCATACGATCATAAGTTATTCGTCTTTAAGTTCAAGGATCATAGAAAATAAAAGAACAAATGAGAAAGAGGAGTTTCCATGGATAACAACAAATGTGAAAGTCAAACAGAGCAATTCAACAGTCTATTGTGTAAGATGTTTGAGCTCTGAGAAGCAATGAGAGAGCAGAGATTAAACCGAGTCACCAGCTTAGCTTTAGAGTTACCCATGGCCTTTTTTCTTTCTTTCTTTCTTTTTTTTAATTTCAGATTAATATGAGGGTACAAATGTGTGTTGTACTCTTTTCATTTTGAGGAAAAGTTCTAGTTGTAGGTGAGCCCTTCGCCCAGGGGAAAGGCTGGGTGCACAGTCTGGGAGAACTTGCTAATCACCCTCCCGCCCACCTCCCCTGTCACAACTCCCCCTTCCTCCTCGCCTGAGGGGGTGTTCTTTGTGCGGGTGTATAGTTGATTATAGGCTGATTTCATAGTCGGATTGAGTACATTGGATACTTGCTTTTCCATTTCCGTGATACCTTACGAAGAAGAATGTGTTTCAGCTGCATCCAGGCTGATACAAAACGTGTAAAGGCTCCATTGTTTTTTATGGCTGAATGGTACTCCGGGGTAGTGCATGGACCACAGTTTGTTAACCCGTTCATGGGTTGATGGGCACTTGGGTTGCTTCCATGTCTTGGTGATCATGAATTGAGTTACAGTGAACATTCTAGTGCAAACATCTTTGTGGTAAGAGGGTTATTTTTCTTCGGGGTAGGTACCTAATAGGATTGCAGAATCAAATGGAACCTCTACTTTAGTTCTTTGAGAATTCTCCATACTTCTTTCTCTCGAGGTTGTATTAGTTTGCACTCCTACCTCCAGCAAAAGCATTCCCTTCTCTCCATCTCCACACCAGCATCTGCAGCTTTGGGATTTTGTGATGTGGGCTATTCTCACTGGGGTTAGGTGATATCTCAGGGTAGTTCTGATTTCCATTTCTGTGATAACTAGGGACAATGAGGATTTTTTTCAAGTGTTTGTTACCCATTCCTTGTCTTCCTCAGAGAAGGTTCTGTTCATATCTCTCGCCCATTGGTAGATGGGATTGTTTGCTCTTTTGTTAATTAATTTGAGTTCTCTGTAGATTCTGGTTATTAGTCCTTTGTCAGATTCATAGCATGCAAGAAT
>NW_003852502.1:7285381-7286767 GCF_000181295.1 Otolemur garnettii | reverse complement strand
AAAGTCATATAAACTTCACAAAGCCTTGTTATTTTATGCAATTAGAGACCACAGGCTGAGCTGTAGATGCTTTGGAATAACTGCAACCAAGAAGGCTCATAAAAGAGTCACAGGTTCATTCAGAAAGTTATCAAACAGGATGCGGCAGTGGGTGAGCTAGAATCTGGAGCCGGGCCTGGGTTTCAGTCTTGTTCTATTACTTGTTGGACGTGTCATCTGAGAAAATTAAATGGAAAATGCACTGACCTAAGGCCTGATAGACCCTGTTCTCCTGCCGTTACCCCTCAGCAGGTATAAATACAGACAATGATAATTATAACAGTATCTCCCATTTCAGACCAAGCACTTAAGCAAGAAAGCAGCAGGAATTTAAACCAGGCCATAAAGCTCATGGAAGTAGGGCCTGGCTTTTAATCAGCAGCAGCACACGGTAAGGTACTAAAGATGGCTGAGTGACTGATCTGAACGTCTGACGTCTTCAGTGGACCGGGGCTCTATACCCAAGCCCACTGTCAAGATCTATTCCAGGATTTCTCTCTACTGCTGACACAGGCAGATGAAGGGACGCAGCTGGGTCAACACAGGAAGAAGGTACAAAGCCAGCTCCCAAGCCCCGCTGCCCTTGCTTAGGGCACCAACTTGTAGCTCAAAATTCTAGAACTGTTTGTGTGGTCCAGCAGTACTTCCCCTGAAGGTCAGAGGTTGGAGTGAAGAAAGGGGGGATGTCAATCAGTAACATCCTTAAAGATAAATATGCAGATTTTTGATAAATCATTATTTCGCTTGGGGAGCGACCCTCTTCCCTGCATGAGTGCTCCTGTCTGTAAATGGCAGAGAAGACTCACCCAGGCGTGCTCTCCTGCCTTCATGAGCACTGACAATGCATGAAAATATCCTAACAAATGCCAGCCTCTTCTCCATGTGCTGTTTCCTCGTGTGATAATCAAAATTATACATTTAAAGTTTTCTAAAACTTAATTCTAAAAGAAGATGAACAGGCATTTCTCACAATTCCACTGTAACATGAGGCAGGTAAAGTAGTTTAGGTCAGGCAGGTATAAATTTGGAAATGAATGTGCTAAGAAATCGGACAGTTCTGGCTGGGTGCGGTGGCTCACACCTGTAATCCTAGCACTCTGGGAGGCTGAGCGGGTGGATTGCTTTAGCTCATGAGTTTGAGACCAGCCTGGGCAAGATTGAGACCCTATCTCTACTAAAAATAGAAAAACTGAGGCAGAGGGGCACGGCAGCCTGAGTTGGAGGTTGCTGTGATCTACGACAGCACAGCACTATACCCAGGGTGATAGCTTGAGACTCTGACTCAAAACAAGAAAAAAGAAAGAAATTAGCCCGTTCTTATTTTTCATCTGGCAGTTGAGATTATGT
>NW_003852502.1:7281501-7283050 GCF_000181295.1 Otolemur garnettii | reverse complement strand
AGTTGGTAAACACGGAATGTTTAAAGGCAGAATTTACAGGCCTTGGGTACTTGTCGGATGTGGGAGTGAGTGACAGAGAGGGCTGAAGTGTCAGTGACTCTGTTACTCTAACAACTCGGTTTTATGCTGCTATAATTTGTATGTGATCATTCTAGTCTATCCCTATTTGCTGTCACCTTCTTTTACTGTATAGCATTAGTTTTCTCCAAGTGATACTCAACTGGTCTCCGACTGACCTTATGTGAATAAGGCGTGGGGGGTAGAAGCCTGGGAAGGGAAAGAGCAGTGAGGCAATGATTCCCCGTTACTAGTGTGATTGCTTGGAAATGTGACCTGGACGTTACGGATCAGGCAAGTTAACTTTTTGGGGGCAGAGCCAATACTCAGAATATAAAAAGCCAACACGGATGTCACAAAGTATACAACTATGGAGTTTTAAGGAATATTAAAAATAAACCCTTACTAGCTTTATAAAAATGCTTGCTGACTATAAATCAATTCAGTCAGAAAAATTTCAAGTAAGTATGGAAGTCAAGTAAAACATGCCTGAGAATATGGATAATCTTTGAAATTGGTACAACAAAGGATGCTTCCGTGATTGCAGGGGAGGACGTCCATCGGGCATCTACCTAAAGTCAAGTTTACAGCAAAATTACACTCGCATAATGAGCACGTCAAAACAAACACCGGCTCCTAAAATAGGGTTTGAACTTAGGAATGAGGGTGTAACCCAGAGATCCCAGACTCATTTAGAGGGTCCTGGGAGGGAATTTCAGTCGTGGTTTTCAGTGGCTGTCTGTCTTGTAGAAATCACTTACAGTTTTCATTCTCAGCCTTTTCAGCTCTAAAATGAGGAGCCCACCAGCCACCTCACTGGCTGTATGTGTGGAGATTAAAGGCACTTCTGCAGGTCGGTACAGCGGGCGCTCAGTCAAGCCCAGTCTCTCTCCTTTTCACCCTGGAGAAGGTTAGACCAGTGGGGTAAGGTACTAGGTGGGGTGTGTGGGGTGTGTGGGGTGTGTGTCCAACAAAGACAAAGGAGGCACACGGATCTGCCTGCGGGGAGAGGGCACCCGGGGATGGCTTTGTGGAGAAAGAATATTGGAAGCTTCACCAGGGAGCAGGAAGTCACCAGACAGGACAGAGGAGGGAGCATGAAGGATGGGAGAGCGGGAGACTCGATGATGGTCCGGGGTGGCTGGACTGTGTACAGGGATCACCGTGAGAGCTGCTACACTATCGAGTGGGATGGTGGGGGTTGAGTTTAATAACCTCAAATTATGGCTCATAGTTACTGAACGCCTCCTGTATGCTGGGCCGCAGTCCAGGCGTTTTGCCTGCGTTAGGTTCTTACTCAGGTTAGCTGAAGACCCGTCAGATGGTTACAACAGTGCTTAGCACCTAGTAACTGGAACTACTTGCTATTATTATTGTTGTATTTTCTGGATATTAGGAATTGGGGTTATTTCTTAAGAATTGAGGTTATTTCTCAATTGTGAGAAACTGGAATTGGGGAAAAGAAAGCAGCTGTCAGCAGCTGTTCAAGGGC
>NW_003852502.1:7278782-7281267 GCF_000181295.1 Otolemur garnettii | reverse complement strand
CTGATTCTGACCCAAGAAGAATGTCGGATAATGGACACATCCAACCGTCTGTGAGGGCAGGAGCTTTTGTTCTCTTTTGTCCACTGCCCCACACCTCCAGGGCCTAGGGCAGCCTCTGGGAGAACTGGTATACAAGCAGTTTTATGTCTTGAAAAGAGAGAAGTGTCTCCTGATAGAATTCCACCTAGGGAGTACTCAAACTCTAGATCTAGCAATTTCCAATTTCCAGTAAGCGCAGCAGGGCAGAATATGTTAAATGACAACTCAGGGTTACAAATGGGAAGGGAGAGGCAGGGAGAGGGACGGGGAACCAATGGGTTAAAGGAGACTAGAAACACATTTCAATCACTGGAAGCATGAACATTCCTGAGATCCTGATTTGAACAAACTATAATCTTATGACACAATTGGGGAAATAGGAACACTGAGTTGGTATTGTATCAGGATTAATTTCATTTGTTGTGATAATAGCATTATAATTATATTTAAAAACTTTTCATCTTTTAGAGACACATAATCAAACATTCCATATGAAATAGCATGATACATGGGATTTGCTTCAAAATATATGACGTGTACGGACGTAAGGACAAGTGGAAGGAGAGCAGCTGTGAGTTGGTCACACGGGGTCCATTCCGTACTGCTCTCTATGGTTGTTCATGTGGGAACGTCCCCATTAACAAAATGAAGGGACAGATGAAGTCAGAGAGCAGTCAGAGCAGGGTCGTTTCACGGCAGCTGTGGTTAAACAGTCACAGCAGATGACAAGACACTTACAAAGGTGACCAAAGGAGGGAAGGATGTCATTAGACATGTAGGGGTGAGAGAACTGAGGGGACCTGTGTCAGATGGGACGTCACCAAGGATAAGATGATGGAGGAGCGTCAGGTGGCCAAGTCTCTGAGGAATGAAGCAGCATGTGGGAGGGGGAGGTGATGGCCACACTGCAGGGGAGGGTGTCTAGCTGGAAGGCTTCAAGAGGTCATCAGTGTGGAAGAAGGAGTCACCAGCCCTGTCAGTTAGTGTGAGCCATGACAATCATCCCCCACCATTCAGAAGGAAGTGGGAGAGGTTCCCCCGAAGGCAGGCTTCTGATGAAGCAAGCAGGGGCAGGCGGTGAGTGAGGGGAGGCTGGTGAGAATCAGAGGGCATCTTGGCATTTGGTCATCATGGAAGGATTTGGCAGGGTCACAGGCAGAGCAGACCTGGGACTGAGGGGCTGTGAAGGAGCGACAACTTTCTCTAGAAGAGTGTGGGTGCTGGACTGATTGATCTCCCCCCCACTTGGAAAAGAATTGTATTAAAAAAAGATTTCTTTATTTTTATTTTTATACTTTTGAGACAGTTTCACTCTGTCGCCCTGGGTGGAGTGCGACAGTGTTATAGCTCACAGCAACCACAAACTTTTGGGTTCAAGCAATCTTCTTGTCTCAACTGCTCTATTTTTTGTAGAGATGGGATCTCACTCTTACTCAGACTGGTCTGGAATTCCTGAGCTGAGGGAATCTACCTGCCTCAGCCTCCTAGAGTGCTAGGATTACAGGCGTTAGCCACTGTGCACAGCCCTAAAAAAATATTTCTTATCTAAAATGGATACAATAGCCTGTAGTTCTAGTACTCTGGGAGGCTGAGGCAGGCCCCATCTCTAAAAATAGCAGAGCGTTCGGGTGGGTGTCTATAGTCCCAGCTACTTGGGAGGCTGAGGCAAGAGAATCGCCTAAACCCAAGAGCTGGAGGTTGCTGTGAGCTGTGATGCTACAGCACTCAGCACACACGAGGAGGAACCAACAAAAAAGTTCTGGTGACATGAAAAACCAGAACAGGCCACGCTCCCCCCCACCCCAGGATCATTAAGCGGCTACCATAGAGGATCCCTATTATAAAGAAATTGTGGTGTTGACAGAAAGGGAATTTAGAGTACGGATGGCAAAATGATGAAGGGGAAATCATTTTCCCTCTAATAGGGAAAATGGGAAATCCCCAAAAAGAAATCCAAAAACTGACCCTCAAAATGAATAAAAGACATGAAGAAATTAGAAAGGTGAGCAGCGCCTATGGTTCAAAAGGATAGGGCGCCAGCCCCATATGCCAGAGGTGGCAGGTTCAAACCCAGCCCCAGCCAAAAAAAAGAAAAAAAAAAAAGAAATTAGAAAGGATATATCAGAGCTTAAAGAACTGAAATTGTCATTCAAAGAATTTAAAGATGCAGTAGAAAGTATCAATAACAGATTAGATCACGGAGAAGAAGAAAGAAATTCAGAGCTAGAGGATGAGGCTTTCGAGCTAACTCAGGAATTTAGAGAGGCAGAAAAGAAGAGAGTAAAAGCTGAACCATCTCTCAGAGAATTACGGGAGTTCATGAAGTGTTCAAACCCACGAATCATAGGTATCCCTGAAGGAGAAGAACAGCGACACAAAGGGATGGAAGCCCTATGGAAGATATCATAACTGAAAAATTTCCAAGCATCAACAAAGATTCTGACAC
>NW_003852502.1:7273897-7276613 GCF_000181295.1 Otolemur garnettii | reverse complement strand
AAATAGATCTCTTGAATAGACCAATATCAAGCACCAAAATCTAAGAAACAAGAAAAAAACTCCCAACCAAAAAAAGCCCTGGACTAGATGGCTTCACACTACAATTCTATCAAACCTTCAAATACGAGATTTTCCCTATGCTGTGGAACCTATTCCAAAACACGGAGAAGAAAGGAACCCCCCTCCCCAACTCATTCTATGAAGCAAACATCATCCTGATACCAAAACCAGGAAAGGACCCAACTACAAAGGAGAACTACAAACCAATTTCACTAATGAATATGGATGCAAACATACTCAGTAAAATCCTAGCAAATAGAATACAACTACACATCAAAAAAAGTATATACATCACGATCAAGTAGGCTTTATCGCAGGGATGCAAGTTTGGTTCAATATACAAATCCATAAATGTAATTTACCATATAAATAGAAGCAAAAGCCAAAGACCATATTATCCTCTCAATAGATGCAGAAAAAGAATTTGACAAAGTTCATCATCCTTTCTAACAAGAACACTTAATAGGCATAGATGGCACATTTCTTAAAATGATAGAAGCCATCTATGACACGCCCACAGGTAATGTCATACTGAATGGAATTAAAGTGAAAGCACTTTACATTTAGAACTGGAACCAGACAAGGATGTCCACTCTTGGCACTACTATTCACCACAGTGCTGGAAGTTCTAGCCAGTACAATCAGGTAAGAGAAGGATATCAAGGGCATCCAAATGGGGGCAGAGGAGGTCAAACTCTTGCTCTTTGCTGATGATATGATCTTATACTTAGAGAACCCCAGAGACTCAACCACAAGACTCCTGGAAGTGATCAAGAAATATAGTAACATCTCAGAGTATAAAATTTGTGTCCAAAAATCAGTAGCCTTTGTATACGCCAATAACAGTCAAGATGAGAAGCAAATCCAGGACACAATCCCTTCACAGTAGCTTCAAAGAAAAGGAAATACCTGGGAACATATCTAAGGAAGAAGGTGAAAGATCTCTACAAAGAAAATTATGAAACCCTAAGAAATAGCAGAAGACATTAACAAATTGGAGAGAATCAATATTGTTACAATGTCTATACTACCCAAAGCAATCTACAGATTTAATGCAATCCCCTTAAAATATCAACATCATTCCTTGATGGACTCAAACAAATAGTTTTTCATTTTTTATGGAACCAGAAAAAAACCTATATAACCAAGGCAATTCTTAGTAATAGAAGCAAATCTGGAGACATCACACTACCAGACTTCAGGCTATATTACAAGTCCACAGTGATCAAAACAGCATGGTACTGGCATAAAAATAGAGACATAGACATATGGAACAAAATAGATAACCTAGAGATGAAACTAGCCTCTTATTGCCATCTGATCCTCAATAAACCAAACAAAAGTATACACTGGAGAAAAGAATCCCGATTCAATAAATGATGCTGGATCCCTATTCAATAAATGATGCTTTATGCGCATGTGGATAACCACATGTAAAAGGCTGAAACTGGACCAGCACATTTCACCACTTACAAAAATTGATTCATGATGGATAAAAGATTTAAATCTAAGACATGAAATAATAAAAATTCTAGAAGAAAGCATGAGAAAAACTCTTGATGTTATTGGAGTGGGGAAAGATTTTATGAAGAAGACTTCACTGGCAATTACAACAACAACAACAAAGATAAATGGGACTTAATTAAACTAAAAACTTTCTGCATAGTTAAGGACTCAGCAATTAAAGCAAATAGACAACCTTCAGAATGGGAAAAGATATTTGCATGTTACAAATCTGACAAAGGGTCGATAACTAGAATCTACAGAGAACTCAATTAATGAACAGAAAAAGAGCAAACAATCCCATTTATTACTAGACAAGAGACTAGAAGAGAATATTCTCTGAAGAAGACAGATGAATGTCCAAGAAACATATGAAAAAATGCCCATTGGACCTAATTATCACAGAAATGCAACTCAAAACCATCCTGAGATACCACCTAACTCAGGTGAGAAAAGCCCACCTTGCAAAGTCACAGAGTTGGAGATGCTGGTGCATGTATAGAGAGAAGGGACCACTGTTACACTGCTGGTGGAACTGCAATACAGCTTCTTTAGAAAGGAGTATGGAGAATCCTCAAAGAACAAAAAATAGACCTTCCATTTGATTCCACCCAGAAGAAAAAAGTCCTTTTATCATAAGGACATTTGCACTAGATTGTTTATTGCAGCTCAATTTATAATTGCCAAGATATGGAATCAAGCCAAGTGCCCATCAACCCATGAATGAATTAACTAACTGTGGTATATGTATACTGTGGAACACTATTCAGCCATTAAAAAGGTGGAGACCTTACATCTTTTGTGTTAATCCGGATAGAGTTTGAAAACACCCTCTTTAGTAAAGTATCACAAGAACAGAAAAGCAACATCCAATGTATTCGATACTAACATGAAGCCAGTAAATGAACTAATACATGCCTACACAAAAGAAAAACCCAATTTAACTCAAGTTGGAAGGAGGAGGGAGAAGGAGAGAGGGTAGGAGGGAAGGCTATATGGTACACATACTGGGCGAGGGGCACACCCACAATAAGGACCTTACCTAACAAATGCAAACATTGTATCCTAGTCATATGGGCCCTCATATTAACCTGAATAAAAAAAGACATATATCTAAGGGTCCTCTTGTTTCCCCTATTAGATCATACATAGC
>NW_003852502.1:7270744-7273606 GCF_000181295.1 Otolemur garnettii | reverse complement strand
GGGAAGGCCAGGAAGAACAGGGCTCATGTCAAAGATCCACACACTTCACTTATAAATTAAGTGTACCTCTCTGCCCACCCTTCCAGGCAATCACTGATTCTTTCTTTTCTTTTCTTTTTTCCAGACAGAGTCTCACTTTGTTGCCCCTGGTAGAGTGCCATGGTGTCATAGCTCACAGCAACCCCAAACTCTTGGGCTCAAGCTATGCTCTTGCCTCAGTCTCCCAAGTAGGTGGGACTACAGGTGCTTGCCACAACGCCCATTATTTTTTAGAGACGGGTCCTCCCTCTTGCTCAAGCTGGTCTTGAACTTCTGGGCTCAAGCAATGCACCCACCTCGGCCTCCCAGAGTGCTGGAATTACAGGCATGAGCCATTGCGCCTGGCACCCACTGATGCTTTCAATTATTACATACAGTCTTAGTTTTGCTTGTTCTCGACCTTCATGTCAGTAGAGTCATGTTCATTAAGCTGGTGGCTTCTTTAGCTCAGTATGTTTCTGAGATTTCCTCATGTTATGTGTGTCAATAGTTTGCTTCTTTTTATTACTGAGGAGTACTCCATTGTTCGGATATATCACAGTTTATCCATTCACCAGTGGACGGCTACCTAGGTCATTTCCAGCTTTTGACTAATATGAACAAAGCTGCTATAAACATTGTGTGGTCATATGGTGATGTATGTTTAATTTTAAAAGAAACTGCCCAGTAGTGTTCCAAAGTAGACGTACATACATTGTTACAAGCAATGTACTAGAGTTCTAGTTATCCCATATCTCTGGGAACATTTGGTATTTACAGCCTTTTTCCCCCTAGGGATTGCAAAATGGTTGTTGCAATTTTAATCTGCATGTTCCTGACAATGTTTAACATTTGAGTTAAATTGCTTTTTTCAGATAGAATTTCTCTCTGTTGCCACTGTTTAGAGTGCAATGCTATGATCATAGCTCACCACCACCTCAGACTTCTAGGCCTCCAGTATAGCTGGGAGTACAGACTTATACCACCAAGTGCAGCTATTTTTTTCTATTTTTAGTAGAGATAAGGTCTTGTTCTTGCTCAGGCTGGTCTTGAAATGCTGACCTTAAGCAATCCTCCTACCTTGGCCTCCCAGAGTGCTAGGATTACAGGCATGAGCCAGCATGCCTTGACTGAGTTAAATTCGCATTATATACATTTTCCAGTTGTAAGAGTATAGTAATTTCTAGGGAACATCTTTATTATAGCATTTGTTGTATTATTTTATAGAGAACTATTATAAATTCTAATAGTATATGCCACAGCAAAAGATCAGTTTATGGAACTAAGTATGATTCCCAGTTGAAACGTCACTATGGTACAGTATTTAGACTGAGCATTGATTAAAATGAACTCTCAGCGGCTGTATGGAGCTATAACGTCGCCACCTGTGCTGCCACCAGCTGGTAACATTAAAAACAAATGACAAAGATAACAGAAGACTATACAGTTCCTGGTCAGCAAAAGTCAAACTTGGCAATTCAGCTCTCATGCATACATCTCTGAAACTGCAGAATGCACTCAGACTAACTTGCTCTTTAACTTGCACTACTTTGAAGGGAGTTACATTACAAACTGAAATAACAAAGTATTTTAATTTCCCCAAAGCAGGGAAGATGCTTTGTGAAGCACCTCCTTCTCGGTTTTTTGCAGGACCTCTGGCAAATTACCTTAGAGCTCTATAGATATCGTACCTTGAGGATAATCGAACTGTTTCCTAACTCAAACTGGACGTCTAGACGGGAAAAAACGAAATGTCTGCAATATCTTAGTCTCCTCTGCACAAGATCAAGATATTCGCTGGGTCATGCAAGAAACTGCCCTCCGCATACTCACAAGTGCTCACGTCAGTCTTTTTTTTTGTCTCCGCTCCCACCCGAGGAGCGACCAGATCATGTGCTGGCGGATAAGCAGTCGCGGAAACCTGGCGGTGACAGGAAAGGAGACCGAGCGGCCCCGCCGGCCCTCGGCCAACTGATTTGCCGGATCCTCCCCAATTCGCTCTCACCCTGGGGTCCCCGCTCCGCCCCGTTGCCCACTGCCGTGGAGATTGTCTCCCAGTTCCCTGTTTCGCGGGGTCCCCAGCTCAGCACTACGGAAAACCAACTCGAGTCTGGCGCCAGCGCATCTAGCCCCTCCCGCCAGGCCCCGCCGCGCTGCACCTGCCGAGGACCCCGCCCGACCTCCGGGTCAGGGTCCCCCACTCCGGGGCGCTGGTGGGGCTCTGGGCTCCGAGGCGGGCAGAGACTGATGAGGCCCTGAATAGGCGCCCCCTTCTCGAGTCCCCTCGCAGCTCTGGCCCCGCCAGCCTGGGGTGCGGGTAGCCTGGTCGCACTTTCTCGGGGTGCGGGTAGCCTGGCAGCGCTCGTTCCGGGACCGGCGCCCGCCCCAAGCTCCTAAACGTCCGGGCCGCTCACCAGCTTCGACCGGGGGGTCTCCTTGAGGGAGGGGCGTGCTGTCCGTGTGCTCCTCGCCATTGCTCATGGCCAGGTGGAGACCTGGGGACTTCATGACGCCTACCGGGAGCAGGTGTGCTCTCTACTGGGCAAAATGAGCGCCCGGGTCCTAAAGTAGGAGCCTGGGGCGGAGACATGCGGGCAGGTTTGGGCGGCTCCGGTTGGGCTGGACAGGATTCCAGGGAGTGCGGGAGGTCGCGGGGCTCTTAGATTTCCGCCGCATCTTGTCCCTAGTGAAGCGCAGCGGCCGCACCTCCACGGGCCAGGACCAGCGCGAGCCTGGGCGAGGGCGGGGACTTGAACCGCGCGTGATTGAGGGGACGGCTGCTGGGGGACCAGGGAGGGCGGTGGCCGTGAGCTTTTGACGCCGGGTGGTCTTTGTGCTGTCTGC
>NW_003852502.1:7268058-7270550 GCF_000181295.1 Otolemur garnettii | reverse complement strand
GCATTTGCTGACTCCGAGACCGTGAAACCAGGAAAACTAGGCAGCGAGGCCACCCGCCTTGGGGCAGATCTGGGGTCGCTGGTGGGACCACGGGCCGTCCGGCAGCTGTCACGGGTAATACAGGCTGTCGCTGTGCAGAGAGCAAAGGAGGCGAGGTGTCGCTCTAGAAGAGCTGGGGTGGGCAGGGAAGACTCAGAAGCCAGGAGAGAGCTTTGGCCAGGTTCACCGGGGAACCGGGAACCGAGGGGAGGATCCGTTGCCCAGCAAGGAGGGTGAGGATTTCTGAAGGCCTCCCCAACTTCCAGATTAGTAAATAAATTAGTTGTTTCAAGTTAAAACAACAAACTAAAGCTTATTTTAAATCTCTGATCTGAAGGTTGTAGAAAAAGACCACCCCACCTTAGCGATGCATTAATCACGTGGTGGATCCTTTAAAAATGTAGACTGGATTCAGCAGGTCTGGGGTGATGGGTAGTTACGTGGGTCAGCGTGGAGGGTGATTTTGGATAAGGTTAATACTGAAATCAGTGAACTTTGAGTAATTCCGGTTGCCCTCATTTAATCAAAACAACAAAAGACTCTGTCTTGCTGTTTGTTTCTTTGTTTGTTGTTATTTAGTAGAGACATGGGGTCTCGCCCTTGCTCAGGCTGGTCTCCAACTCCTGAACTCAAGTGATCCACTCTCCTCAGCCTCAGCCTCAGAATGCTAGGATTATGGTAGCATTCTGTACTCGGTACTGTACTGGGTACTCCCAGCTACCCAGGAGGCTGAGGCATTGAGCCCAAGAGTTTGAGGTTGCTGTGAGCTATTAAGCTGCGGCACTCTACCCAGGATGCGGCACTCTACCTAAAAAAAAAAAAAAAAAAAAAAAAAGCTCGGCCCCCTTCCCCAGAGGAGGGTCTGCACCCACCTCCCGGAGTCTCCAAGCTTGTGCACTATGGGCTCTTTTGGGTGTTGGGTGTTTAGGCCTACATTGTGAGCCAGAATCTTATAATCTCTCTCCTCCCCTGTTCCCACAATCTCTATCTCTATTGGTTTTACTTCTCAGAAGCCTAATGCACCTGGAATGGGCTTGAGATTCTGTATGACTAACAAGCCCCTAGACCACCGTGATTATAGAAGGCATCGCAGAATAGCAAGCTTATAGAAGACTTGGGCCAGGAAATAAAGATTCCAACAGACCTGAAAGATTTCAAACCAGAGAAGTCTTTTTAAAAACACAGTTTTTGTTTTGGAAGTGCTAGGTTAACCGAAAATTTGGAAAGACATCACAGCAAATTCTTCATCCCCTTGGCAGAGTTGGACCTATTAAGACCTTATGTTATGATGAGATCTTTGACACAGTAATGAGCCAATATTAATAGATTATTATTAACTAAAGTTTATGCTTAATTTGGATTATTTAGTTTTTACCTAATGTTGTTTCCCTGCCCCAGGATCCTACCCAGGATGCCATGTGACATTCAGTCATGATGTCTCAGAATGCCCTTGGTTTTTGCCAACAGTTTTGTAGAGTTCTGGTAGGTTTTATAGAAAGTCTCTCAATTTGGCTTGTCTGGTGTTTTTCTTATAATCAGACTGGTGTTCTTTTTGTGGGGGGAAGACCAAGGAGGTAAACGCCATTCTCATGGTATAACTTCCAAGGAATGTGCTATCAACATACCCTATCACCGATGATTATCATTGGTGGTGTTAAGCTTCATCCCAGCTTGAGGTAGTGTTTGTCAGGTTTTTCCCCTGTGTAAAGTTACTCTTCCCCATCCCCCATTCCTTCATGATTTTCTCTTTGGAAGGAAGTTGGTATATATAGTCTTCACTGAAAGGATGGGGAGTTATGTATATTCTACTTTGGGTTGCAGAATTTTTCTGTATGGGAGATTTGTCCATTCTCTTTCATTTATTTATTTACTCAATTTATTTATTTATTTAGAGGCAAGGTCTTGCTCTGTTGTCTAGGCTGGAGTGCAACGGCATGATCATCGTTCACTGTGGGAGTCAGGTGTGAAGTGTAGTGTGGGCCAGGCACTTTTGGAGGGCTTGTGGACCAGAGTCCAGGATCCTGAGCCCCGCTTCAGGTGCAGGATGCCTAGCAACCAAAGATTACCATTCCCTGAGTCCTGCCTAGGCATAGACAGAAATCACTGAAGCCAGATAGGCAAGTTTATCCCCAATTTGTGAAGTGCAGGTTGTAAACACACCAGTGCCTGTAGGATTGTCCTTTCTTTGTTTCCCTTCTACTGATTGTTAATGATTACTTGGGGCACTTTGCTTTGAATAAATCAAATTAAGTTTATGCATTATGTTGTTAACATGCTGTATGATTTTTGATTGAATAAAGAGACCTATGGGAGAATGGCCAGTGTTGCCCTTGCCGGCTGCACTTGAGATGCTGCTAGTTACACTGTAAGCCTCTTACAGGCCCCTATAAGTTATTTCACCTGAGATAACTGAGTCTGAGTTTCTTGTTACGGTTTTATGTTCTATTTATATA
>NW_003852502.1:7262731-7267669 GCF_000181295.1 Otolemur garnettii | reverse complement strand
GCGCCTTAGCCGCTTGAGCCACAGGCGCCGAGCCCCGATATCTTTCTTTATGTAAATAGTCAGGGCTGTCTTTATAGGGTAATTTCTATTAGCTACTTACTATGAAAAATAATGAAAGCAGCTAACACCAATTTTTTTCCTCTTCTCCCCTCCTTCTCATCTATTACTCAATTTTAATGGCAAATATTATCTTAACGCTATGTGTGACTCTTAGCAATTGCTCAAACTTTTGCTACTTTCTGTGTCTTATTAGTTAATATTGATGAGGTCATCAGCAAGTATATTTCATTATCCACTTATTCCCATCTTCTCCCATTTAGTTATATCTATATTGTCAGAGTACTATGTAAAAGACATTTGCAAACTATTTTGTGACCTTTATCTTCTGTATTTCTTCTCACTTCAAAGCTCTGAGTTTTTTCTCGTGTCAACTGCCCTCAGTACAGATCCCAGCAACCTTAAGCTCCTGGGTTCACAGCAACCTTAAACTCCTGGGCTCAAGCAATCCTCCTGTATCACCCACCCAAGTACCTGGGACTACAAGGGTGTGTTACCATGTCAGGGTAATTTAAAAAAATTTATTGTATAGATAGAGTGTTACCATGACATTCAGTCTTGAACTCCTGGCTTTCAGGGATCCTTGCCTTGGCCTCCCAACGTACTGGGATTATAGGTGTGAGCCCACCGCGCCCAGCCTCAATCAGTTACTTACACTGGTATGAAGTCATGGCTATGTATTTTATACTTGGGTTATAACCCAACACTACATTACTTATTTGGTGCTCAGATTGCTCCAGCTTTGGGGACCGGGAGCTCTTTCGGTTGGCTCCTGGGCCTGTTTCACACGTGTTTTGAGCACTTCCTTCCTTTCAGGCTCATCTTGTGTGTTCCTGTTCCTTCCACTTCCCCAAGGAGAATGGTATGAGATACTAGACCTGGGCCCTGGGTGCACTTCCTACCAGCGTGTCATAGATTCTGGCCTAGAGGAGATACTTGAGTGTTTGTTTTGTGATCTTCCTGAGAGGAGTTTTATTTTTTTATTTACTTATTTGAGACAAACCTCAAGGTGTCCCCCCTGGGTAGAGTGCTGTGGCATCACAGCTCACAGCAACCTCCAACTCCTGGGCTCAATCAAGTCTCCTGCCTCAGCCTCCCAAGTAGCTGGGACTACAGGCACCCAGTACAATGCCTGGCTGTTTTTTGGTTGCAGCCGTCATTGTTGTTTGGTGGGCCCACGCTGGATTTGAACCCACCAGCTCAGGTATATGTGGCTGATGCCTTAGCTGCTTGAGCCACAGGCACCAAGCCAGGAGTTTTATTTTTAATTAATTGATTTATTTGTCTTCATCAGGAGGGCTGAGGGAAGGATATTTTTTAAGTCTTTGATGACATCTCTTTTTTTTTTCCCCCTTACATCTGGCATTTACTTCCTGATTGCCAGCTACGCTAGAAGATGGTTATTGGTGTTATTTGTTTAGTTTTAGTTGGTAACTCTATCCTTTACCAATATTTAAGACCAGTGCTATTCAATAAAAACATAATGCAAAATAATAGGTGAAATTAATTTTAGTGAAAATTTTTTTGAAATTAATATTATGTTTTTTTAACTCAATGTATCAAAAATATCAATTCAACATGTAATCAATAATTTTTTTTTTTAAATTCAGACAGAGTCTCACTTTGTTGCTCTTGGTAGAGTGCTGTGGTGTCACAGCTCACAGCAACCTCAAACTCTTGGGCTCAAGTGATTCTCTTGCCTCAGCCTTCTTAGTAGTTGGAACTAGAGGTGCCTGCCACAATGCCCAGCTATTCTTTTGTTTTAGCAGGCCAGGGCGGGGTTCAAACCCACCAGCCCCTGTTCATGTGGCCAGCACCCTAACCACTGACCTATGGGCACCTAGCCTAACCAGTAAAAATTATTAATGAGATATGCTTTCTTCCCCAGTACAAACTCTTTAGAATCCAATGTGTAATTTGTGTTTATAATACATGTCCATTAGGACTAGCCACATTTCAAGGGCTCATTAACCAGTAACCGTGTGGGATAGCAGAGCATGTGAGGGCCCCCCCAGCCAATCCTATCTCTGGATGGGAAAGGAGCATCTTTGGGGGACAGTGCCTAGTTCAAAAGCCTCTAGCTGTTTTACTCTTTTGTAACATGAAGAGGAGTGTAGAAACCACCTCATAGAGGTGTTGTAAGGATTAAATAGTTAAATTAGATAACCACGTGGATCACAGTACAGGTCCTGGTGGGCAGTAAGTCTCCATCTATGTTTGTGTTCGCTACTAGCATTATTTGGGGGTTTAAATTTGTTTTGTAAGACGAGAATACCCATTTTAGGAGCTCCCATTTGATTTTCATTGTATCTCTTATAAGATGCATGTCACATTCTATGTAGAATTTGTACTTACTAGTTGGTTATTTAACTGTCTTAGTTTCCCTTTATGACTGTGGCCCCTTAAGAGCTGGGACCACAGCTGGTTACCTTTGCAACCTGAGCAGTTCCTAATGCTGGTCCTTTCACTGTGCTCTTTGTCTCCGCAGAGCCTCAGCATGTTGGTCTAGGGAGGCTACGGTGAGAATTTCAAGTAGTAGGAATTTATGGGGTAGAAAGTTGGATGGAGGGACAGATATTTGAACTATTAACTTAGAAAAAGATAAAACTGACAGAGGAATTTTTTTGATGAACAATATGGTCTTATAGAATCATTCTTTTACAAATTCCAGATTTTTCTCCAAATTAATTTTTATAATGAATTATAAAGATTTTTCAGATAATTGCTAGATAGGAAAGAACATTTTACCATCTGGAGACCTTCAAAAAGTTTTTGGTTCATTGTTTATTTTTTTCTCATAATATTGTCACTTTTACAGGATTATTTATCAAATATTTGGTTAGAAAATAGATTGATGCAGAGGACAAACACGAAAACTTTAAGTACTTCACAAATCATCTTAACTAAAGCAATGACCTAATGTAATTATTGAAGGAGGACTGTTAAAATATTTTATTTTATTTTTTTTTTTGAGACAGAGTGCCACTATGTTGCCCTGGGCAGAGGGCTGTGGCGTCACAGCTCACAGCAACCTCAAACTCTTGGGCTTAGGCGATTCTCTTGTCTCAACCTCCCAAGTAACTCGGACTACAGGAACTTGCCACAATGCCTGGCTATTTTTGTTGTTATTGTTGTTTTGGCAGGTGGGGCTGGTTTCGCACCTGCCAGCCCAGGTGTATGTGGCCAGTGCCCTTGCCGCTGAGCTACAGGCGCTGAGCCAGAGAAAGGAAAGGAGGCAGTATCCTTTCTAGGGTTATGCCTTTCTTTGGAGGACAGGTGTTTAGGTTGTATAGCTTACCTTTGGAAGAGGAATTCAGATTCTTAGGACATTGAGAGAGAAAGAGGGATGAGAGACAGGAGAGCAGAGAAGGTCAGAGAGACTTTGGTTCTGAGGTTGCTTCTTAGGCCTTCCATTCTCCTTTAGCTCAGAGCACTCAGCATGCAGAAATGCCATACCCTGGGGTATTGCTTTCTGAGCCCTCAACACACCCAGCATGTACATACATTTCCTTACAAATTACATACTCACCCTCTTTCTCTCACACACACTACAAACAGTAAACACTTAAAATTAAAAAGGATAAACAATCCAACAACAAATAACCAGAATATGTAAGGAACCCAAACAACTCAATAGCAAAAATCCCAAATAATCTAGGTAAAAAATGAATAAAAGACTTGAATAGACATTTCTCTAAAGAGGACATGCAAAGGGCCATCAGGTGTATGAAAAAGGCTAAATATCACAAATCATCTGAGTCAAATTGCAGTGAGGCGTTACCTTGCCCCAGAATGGCTGTCATCAAAAAGACAAAAAGTAACAAATGCTGGTAAGGATTCAGAGAAAAGGGAACTCTTACACTCTGTTGGTGGGAATGCAGATTAAAGCAGCCACAATGGAAAAAGCATGTAAATTCCTCAAAAAACTAAAAATAGATCTGCCCTATGATCCAGCAATTCCGCTGTGGGGTATAAGCACAAGGAAATCAGTAGATGGATGAGAGAGCTGCATGTGGATGGATGATGGATAAAGAAAATGTGTTGGCTCGGAGCCTGTGGCTCAAGTGGCTAAGCCGCCAGCCAAATACACTTAAGGTGGCGGGTTCGATTCCAGCCTGGGCCCACCAAAGAACAATGATGGCTGTAACCAAAAAATAGCCAGGCGTTGTGGTGGTCGCCTGTAGTCCCAGCTACTTGGGAGGCTGAGGCAGGAGACTAGCTTGAGCTCAGGAGTTGGAGGTTGCTGTGAGCTGTGATGCCACTGCACTCTACCCAGGGGGACAGCTTGAGGCTCTGTCTCAAAGAAAAAAAAAAAGAAGAAAATGTGTTAATATGTTATGTTAAATGTTATGTTATGTTAAATGTGATACTATGTTATATATACACATACACACACATATAATGGGATTTTATTCAGCCATAAAGAATATGGAAGTCTGTCATTTGCAGCAACGTGCAGGAAACTGGAGGCCGGGTTAAGTGGAATAAGCCAGGCTCAGAAAGACAAATAGTGTGTGTTCTGACTCATATGGGGGAGTGAAGGAAGTGGACCTCATGGCAGTGGAGAGTTGAATGGGGTTATAGGAGGCTGGTCGAGGACAGGGAGGGATAAAAAGAGTTTTCTTTTTTTCTGAGACAGAGTCTTGCTTTGTCACCCTTGGTAGAGTGCTGTGATGTCACAGCTCACAGAAACCTCAAACTCTTGGGCTTAGGTGATTCTCTTGCCTCAGCCTCCCAAGTAGCTGGGACTGCAGGTGCCGGCCATGAGGCCCAGTTATTTTTAGAGAAAAAGTCTCTCTCTGGGTCAGGCTGGTCTCTAACCTGTGAGCTCAGACAGTCCACCTGCCTTGGCTTCCAGAATGCTAGGATTACAGGTGTGAG
>NW_003852502.1:7260230-7262459 GCF_000181295.1 Otolemur garnettii | reverse complement strand
GTGTCTGTAGCTGGCACCCTAGCTGCTGAGCCACAGGCACTGAGCCTAAAAAGAGGTTTGTTACTGGGTATAAAAATGCAATGGAAGAAATAAACTGTAGAATTTTATAGTACAGTAGGGAGACCATGCTTAATAATAATTTATTGTATATTTCAAAATAACTGGAAGAGAATAATTACAATGTGTGCAACGCAAAGATAAGCATTTGAAGTGATGGAAATCTGTTACCCTGATGTGATCATGACACACTGCATGCTTGTATCAAAATAACACATGTAACTCCAAAATATGTACAACTGTTACCTATCTGTTAAAAGTCATCTGGAAAATCAAAAAGGAGGAGAGAAGTTAACTGATTTATAAATATTCTGATTTTCCCCTGATTATTATGGCCATGCTCTTGGGCCAGTGCACCCCACTTTGGAGACCACCTGTCTAGAGGTGGCAAATTCCTTAGTGGAGAACATGAGGCCTGTACAAACTGCTCCCAATGCGTTTCCAGCCTCGCTTTCCATGGCTCTTGCGTCTTGCTCCATGATTTACACGTTGTTCTACTCTTTGACCCTGATATGTATCGTGTTTCCCCTGTGTTGTTCCCTCTGTCCCCCTGGGTAGAGTGCGGTAGCTTCACAGCTCACAGCAACCTCCAACTCCTGGGTTCAAGCCAGTCTCCTGCCTCAGCCTCCCAAGTAGCTGGGACCACAGGTGCCCGCCACAACGCTCGGCTATTTTTTGGTTGCAGCTGTCATTATTGTTTGGCAGGTCTGGGCTGGATTCGAACCCGCCAACTTAGGTGTATGTGGCTGGCGCCTTAGTCATTTGAGCCACAGGTGCCGAGTCTGTTAAGTTCTTAATTGAGGCTAACATGTCACTATTCTTTTGACCATCTTTGCTGATCTCTCTCTCACTCTGTTCTCACGTATAGTAGACGTGTGTTTGTTGTAGCACCTTGGGCTGGGTTACCTAAGACAGTTTAATGGTGTGAGTCGTTCTTTGAGAGCCGAGATCTGGACTTATCTTCCATTTTTAGCTCTAAGTGGAGAGAGCAAACATTTATGGGGCCCCTGCCTCAAGTGAGACCTGTCTGGGTTAGTATGGGGGGTATATAAGATGTATAAGCATGGTTTCTGATTTCAAGGATCTTATGGATGAAATGTACCTTGAAGGAAATAGTTCATACTGTCTAAAAGAAATATAAAATTATTTCCCTTTATAGAAGTTAGAGGACATAGTTTTGGTTTCTGTTTTCTCAGTAGCAGTTGGCATATGGCTAATGTGTCCCAGAGGAAGAATGATCATATTTCAGGAAGGAGTTTCAAAAATGGAGAGTCTGGACACACTTTCCCACATCCTGATTCCTTTAGGCTGCTGCGCTGTCAGATGTCCCCAGACAGTGTTGGAAATCTACACAAAACAAGACAGGCGAAGGTGCGGTTTGTGTTTATGTCATAGCACACACTCCTGTTTGCAGAGCAGGAGTTTGAAATTCCTCAGTGCTTCACAACCTGACAACCGGGCAATTCTTTTACATCCTCAAGAGACATCGGTATTATAACCATTTTAAAGAGGGAGACTAAGAGATGGCAATTGAATGAAGTGATCTGTCGAAGGTCAGGGAGAGCCCCTGTTAGAGTTCAGATTTATTGCTTGTCCTGGTCTTCACATCCTGAGATGGTGCTTCTTCACAATTCCCTTAATTTTCTATACCTTGGTATCTTAAAACTGGGAGCAATATTTCACTTAACCTTGGAGTTCATGTCAATTATAAAGATATAATATGTGGTCAACTGCTAAGTACAAATTATAAGGCCTTTTGTGTGTCGATTTCAGTTACTTGCTATAAGGGAGCTGAGAAAGTCGCCACTTCAGAAAGAAAAAGATACAAGAACTATTGGCTCTGTGAAGAATCTGGAAGAGATTATTGTCTCAAATTTAAACACCCTGAAAAACTGATAGAGACTTGTCATAGTTTTCTCTCTTTAACTTCAGAGAATTTAAAATAAACCAAATTTTGCCAACACCATAAAGTATCAGTGGAGCAAATAGTAAATCAGCTGGAAAAATCACAGAAGAGGCACAAGACTCAGGGTGACCTTGAGAGATGTGCTGGATGGCATGAAAGCGACTCAAAACTGAGCCACTCAGGCAGATCAGAAGATTAACCTGTTGTAATACGTGAAACCACGGAGCGTTGAGTCTGCTGTCCTGATAACCTTTGGGTCAGAATTC
>NW_003852502.1:7258932-7259396 GCF_000181295.1 Otolemur garnettii | reverse complement strand
ATCGTGTGGGAGTTCTAATTTTAAGGGTGCGAGGAGCCTCCCTGCTGTTTCCCACAGCGGCTGCCCCATTTTACATTCCCACCAGCGTGTACAGGGGTTCACTTTGCTCCACGTCCTTGTCCACACCTGTTACCTTTTGTTTCTTTGATTATCACAGAAAGCCACCCTCACAGATGCCAGGCGATACCGCCTGTGTTTTAGTGTGCATTTCTCTGACGATGAGTGATGTTGTGAACCTTTCCTTGTACCTGTTGGCCATTTGACTGTCTTAAGAAATGGCTACTCCAGTCCTTTGCCCATTTCTTAATCAGATTATTCATTTACTATTTGCTTTTGAGTCTTTGAATTCCTTATATACTTTGTATAGTAACCTTTTATCAGATGTGTGGTTTTCAAATATCTTTGAAACCATTAGGTAAGTTGTCCTTTGTCACTGTTAACTGTTTCCTTTGCTGTGTAGAAAC
>NW_003852502.1:7255468-7255803 GCF_000181295.1 Otolemur garnettii | reverse complement strand
CTGAAATAAAACCCAGCAGCAGTGAGGTCCACAGTGATGCTGTGTAGCCACGTCCTTACACATAAAGGGAAGAACTTCCACTGGGTCTCAGTTTTAACTTGTAAAATGTGGGTATAAAATAATGACATGGGGAGGGAGAGAGATTTAAGAATTAACTCGGAAAACAGTTGCATGGGGAAAATTCCAAAAGGATTTTGAAGTAATTGGAAAAAAGATATTAAATCCGTCAAAGTTACTTTCTCTTTTACCTTAGTTTGTGTTCATTAGAAAAACAAACCCAGCCGCTGTATTGCGTTGCCACATTCTTACTGCTGGTGTAGCTGAGCTGCCGGCTT
>NW_003852502.1:7252476-7253563 GCF_000181295.1 Otolemur garnettii | reverse complement strand
ACTGATTGCATTTGTTAAAGTCCCTTGGAACTTGACATCTTTTGTTATTAACCTGGATAGAAATGAAGAACATTCTCCTTAGTAAAGTATCACAAGAATGGGAAAGCAAGTATCCAATGTACTCAGTACTAATGTGAAACCAGTAGGTGATCAACTACACATCCACAGAAGAGAAAAACACAATTAAATTCAAGGGGGGTGGGGTGGGGTGGTAAGAGGGATGAGGGAGGAGAGACAGGGAAGGAGGAGGGGAGCTGATGTGCTCTCACCTAAGGGGCACAATGTAAGGGTTTACCGCCACCTTCAGGGTGAAGGGCTCAACTACAACCTGGACTTTACCTAACAAATGCATACAATGTAACCTAATCCTTTGTACTCTCATATTCATCTGAAATTTTATAAAACTACATAAAAACGCAGAACAAAGGTTTAAAATATGGGAATTTTAAAGAAGGATTTAATAACAACAGCTCTTGGAGGGACACTACAGGCAGCAGAATTACCTTCCTTTCCACTGTTTGTGAGAAGTCAAAAGATTTCAGTCTAGGGCAGTGCCTGTGGCTCAAAGGAGTAGGGCACCGGCCCCATCCACCGCAGGTGGCGGGTTCAAACCCAGCCCTGGCTAAAAACAAGATTTCAGTCTAAATTGGCTGCCAGCAGTCCTTCCCAGGTCAGGTTCAGTCCTTTCCCCTTTTCCTTTGCTATTTTCTGCTTTGTGAAGGTTTTACCTCCAATAGTGGGGTTCAGTGTTTCAATCGAAATAAAACAACTTTGTTCCCATATATTTGGACGGAACAGTATTTTCGGCCTGGAAGTCGGGCAACATGAAAAATGAGAGCAGATCAGCTCCTCCCGCAGCCGCCCAGAGGTTATAAGGGAGATAGAGCCGGAAATACCATCCACAGAGAAATTGCTAGAATGTGAGAAGTAGAATCCACAATGCGGATGGCAAATAAGATGAATGGAGATAGAAAACCACAAAATAGTCCGAAAGTTGTCACAAGAAATCAGTGAGTGTAAAGACAAAGTTACCAGCGAACTGAACACAATGAGGAAAGATACAGCAGAGCTCGCGGCGCTGAAAGAC
>NW_003852502.1:7249757-7251499 GCF_000181295.1 Otolemur garnettii | reverse complement strand
GAAAATTGACAATATTACAACAAATCCTGTGTTTCTTCAATATTTTTAAAGATAGATTAATAGGTAGACTCGCTCATTCAAAGAATACACATTTTCTTTTACTTACTGACAAATTACACTCCAAGAAGAGTGTAATGATTTTTATGCACATCAACAGTGTGCAAACATGATTTTTAACGGAGACAGAATAGTGTGTAGTAAGGAGATTTTGCTGTAACATCAGAGAAACCTAGTTTGAATCTCATCTCTGCTACTAGCTGTGTGATTCAGTTTCCTCATCTATAAAACGATGACGCTGATACCCACGTGATATGGTTGTGCTGAGAACTGAGAATTAAAGAAATGTTGAATGTACACTCTCCTATGGCTCCTGGAATCCATTCTCTACTCTGGGAAATTTCCAAATATTTTTTGTTATTTATATGATAATATTAGATACTACTACATTCATTTTTAGGGGGGTAGATGGGGTCTTACTCTGGCTAGAGTGCAATGGCACATTGTAGCCTCCAACTCCTGGGCTCAAGCAATCCTCCTGCCCCAGCCTCCTGAGTGTTTGGGATTACAGGTGCATACTGCCAGGCCTGGCTCAATTTTGAACATATGTCCCTACTAATTCCTCATCTGCTTTAGTTTTTATTCTCTTGACAGTCTCAGTCCCGGGTTCAGTCTTTTCCATCCTTCCCTTTCCCAGTCTCTTCAGACTCACAGGGAAGGAACTGGAACTCAGAGAAGATTCAAGACAGTGCACGCCGAGCCTGTCTTCACCTCTGGCCGGTCTCAACCTGAAAGAAACTCACTGCCATCTCCCATCAGCCTCCATTTTACTGAATGGGTCGGAAAGTAGGGGCAGGAAGGACTGGTGTCTGAGATGACAGCACAGGGACAACAGAAGTCATGTGAGTGAGAGTGTGATGCAAATGCTGTTGTCATATGCTTCCTGTAGGTGACCATGGACAAGACCAGGCTCCTTAGGAATGTCCTGGGATAAACAATCAAAGCAGTACAGACACTGAAGTATCTTCTTACTATTAAAAAAATGCATTCTTCCTAAGGGTGCAACCTAAGTGTACATGGCACACCTCCTGGGTGAGAGGGACAAGTACAGCAGGGACCTCGCCTAACAAATGCAAACACTGTAACCTGATTATTTGCACCCTCATATTAATCTGAAATTAAACAGTGCATTACTATTTTAATAGATACTGTATAGGTGATTTATACAAGATACAGACGTGAATTTCCTCTAACCATATCCCGTTACTGCACACAGAACGGCTCTTGAACACTGAGAAGGCCACACTACCCAGATCACTTTCAATCTCAGCTAAACTTCTAGGCTAAGTTCAAGTTTCAGACTGTGGAATGACAGTTGTAAAGTGCCTAAAACAAGGGGCGACTTGTGGTGCTTCTAAGGAAGGCTGGGACCACTGTGCGCATTGGTCTTGAGAGATGATGACACTGTTGGAAATGTTAGCACGTTTCAGTAGTTTCAGATAAGGGAGTGCTGGGGGGAGGGGAAGAGTCAATACAACGCCTGTGCATGTGTATACGTTCCCCCCCACCTGGAAGTCTGGACCATCCTCCATCATGTGTGTGAGGGGAGAGGGAAGTTCAAATACTTTTCAGCTCAGTTGGCATCAATGGCTTCTCACAAGCACAGGACTGGCAGTGACGTGGAACTTGAACTTTCCCCCTCCCCCAACATCAAGATAAAGTGAAAGCAAAGGGGCGCTTGGAAA
>NW_003852502.1:7248304-7249635 GCF_000181295.1 Otolemur garnettii | reverse complement strand
GTGCTCACAGCTTTCCACTGCAGAACTGCCAGGAAGACTGTTCTGTTTTATCCTTTTAGAGTAAAACCTTTGTTTTGACAGCTGGTTTTTCTGCTTATGCTTGCTCTAAAAGGCAGAGATGTGGAAAAGCTCTCTGCTCCATCTTAATTGACATTTCTATGAGAAAGACAACTTATTCTTTAACTGAAATTAGCCATTTACATTTACCCCGGGTCTAGTCCTTCATCCAAGGCAGTAACCTGCTTTTACGGAGAGGAACCGCCCCGTTTCCTATAGCGTTTTTGTGCCCTCAGATTTAAAGACAACAGCAAAAGTTTTCTCTTTGGAGGAATTTCATTTTGAATTGTTATGAGCTACCCTCAGAGGGGGGATTATATAAGGGGTCTAAATTCAAGCACCCTATTTGTGATTTCTTGGAAAGGAAACAGAGGCCGGGAAGAAAGATGTAACAATGGTTGATGCAAACTGCTGACTTCAGCGTTTGTCCCGGTTCTTTCACACACCTGATCCTCAAGGCCGTGGCCCCTGATTCCCACTGGAATTGATCGTTGGGTGGATAATGATGTTTTGCATGGAAGGTTTCAAAGACTGGAACTTATGAAGAAAAAGATTTGATAAATAAGAATGTGAGCCCCAGCTTGCTGCCCGTAGCACAGTGGTTACAGAGCTGGCCACATACACCACGACTGGTGGGTTTGAACCCGGTCTGGGCCAGATGAACAACAATGACAACTCCCACAAAAAATATCCAGGTGTTGTGCCAGGTACCTGTAGTCCCAGCTACTTGGGAGGCTGAGGCAAGACAATCGCTTAAGCCCAAGAGTTGGAGGTTGCTGTGGGGTGTGACGGCACTGTACTCTACTGATGGTGACATAGTGGCACTCTGTTTCAAAAAAAAAGAATGTGAGCTCCTTGAGAACAGAGCCTTGCTTCCCTCTGCTATCTCTCTGGGCTAAGAATAATGACTGTCACATAATGGATGGATACTTAGTAAGTACTTGTTGAATAACTGGAAGGGGAATTATTGTGCCTATGCTGAACTATGCTATTCTCAAATACTTTCAAAACTATTTAACAATAACTGCCACTTATAACTTATTTTGAGGTTAAGATATGATTTCTTCATTAAAAGCTATTAGTACATTTAATTTTGGGGGAAGAAGAAACCAACATATTAAAAAATACATTAGATAACACATTCAATGTATAATCCATATAGGTCAAGGTTACTATTTCTTCAGTGAGGGACAGGAACTAAACACATGTTGTTGTAAAGGAGGCCACACTGAGAGGACTCGAAGGGACC
The DNA here is from genome assembly GCF_000181295.1 of Otolemur garnettii. Taxonomy (NCBI): domain Eukaryota; kingdom Metazoa; phylum Chordata; class Mammalia; order Primates; family Galagidae; genus Otolemur; species Otolemur garnettii. The sequence goes on along the minus strand of NW_003852502.1, from coordinate 7,248,329 downwards.
CTGCCCTCAAGAGGCTTGCGCTGAA
>NW_003852502.1:7244479-7246612 GCF_000181295.1 Otolemur garnettii | reverse complement strand
CTGAGTGGGCAGTGGGGAACCTGGGGGGGGGATCACAGCAGGCTGAGTGGGCAGCGGGGAGCCTGGTGGGGATCACAGCTGGCTGAGTGGGCAGCGGGAACCTGGCGGGCATCACAGCTGGCTGAGTGGGCAGTGGGGACCTGGCGGGCATCACAGCAGCCTGAGTGGGCAGCGGGGACTTGGCGGGGATCACCAGCAGCCCGACGGCAGGTGTTTACTTGTTTCTAAGCGATTATTGGCGTGAGTAGGTCACCCTGCCACTGCTGACAGGGTGAAAACGGATTCTCTTTTCTTTCCCTAATCACTTTTTTCTTCTCTCTGGAGGTAACCACTTGTTTGTAAATAAAAAACAACTCAAATTGTGTTTTTTTCCTATTCTCCCACACACCAATTAACACAGAAGACTCGTAAGATCAAATGTGTGGGTTCCCCCCCACGTATTAAGTAAGCAATCAGGTCAGCAGCAGACCCAGCTGGGGTCCTCCTGTTGAATTCTGACACTGTCTACCTGCCCCCAAACCCCATGCAGACACTGAATAGGGCTAAGTCTGGGCCGCCAGCACTTCTGACCTACCAGCTTCAAGCTGGGGTTGCCATGACCTCCTTTTAATTTTTTTACTTACAGTAGAACCTCTGGAAGGTGGTTCTGTTAACAAACTGGTCAACATATGGAGTTGGTCAACATGAGGAACTAGGCCTCTTGTCCTGATACGTAGATGTGGTGCATGTCCGGTCTGTGAAAATTAGGCCAACTTAAGGAGGTGGCTGGTTAGGGTGGTGAACTGTGGACGGTCTACTGGGTTTTCTACTTCAGCGTATTACGGGAGTGTACATGTTTTGGTCACATGCTTTGCTTTGTATACGTATGGCTGGAGGAAGCTGCAAAAAAGATGTCAGCCAGTCACTGTGGACACGAGCAGATATCACAGAACCGTCAGATCCAAGTATCAGTCCAAAAAGGTTTATTTCAATGATTTGTAAAAGAAATGTTGCCATAACAACTTCAAGCTATTTACAAATTAAAAAATTTATATAACTGTATTCACATCATATTACAGTAAACAGTTTCAATTAAAATGTTTCAGGTAGTGTTGAACAAACGCAACAAAACATAAATCAAGTTTTAAATCACATAGATGCCCGTAGCATGCTTAGAAACCACTGGAAGACGGTCAGGAAAACAAGTGGGAAAGTATTGGGAAGCAGCCATGAAATGATCGCCCACTGGGCCTGGGTGAGGCGGCCTTCCAAAGGTACTTTAAACTGTAACCAGAAGCTGACAGGAAGACTGACAGGACATAGAGAAAAACATTTAAGAAATTCTTGTATGGCTTAATAGAACCCCAAATTTATATACTCTGATCTGTGTAAAAGCAGTTTTAAACAAAGATGCTGTTGTCTGTTATCTCAGCGGGTACAGGCCTGTCCGTGTCCTGCTGTGCTGGGAGGGGAAGGAGCTGTGTGTCCCCCGCGCTTCTCATTAACAGTCCCAGGAGGCGAATGCCGTCCAGAGATGTGACACTCAGCCTGGGCGCTCTGTCCCTGAATCCAGGGAGGGAATGCTTCCCTCAGTCCAGTCCCCAGGCCAAGCTACACAGGGGCTGGCAGCTCCATGGAGAGGGGCTGAAGTTGGAAATCTACGCGTCGCAGAGAGCTGATACGTAATACTTACCAGGAAAGAGGACACAACCAGGTGCTTACTAGTGATACCTGAGAATTATTATCTGGTTTAATTAAGCAAAAATATTGGGAGTCCATTTCAGCTCATTCCCATAAATAAGGCTGTTAAAAATAACCAGGCCTCCCTCCTTCATCCTGCCTAGCAGCCGGGTACGTGAGCCTGAAGTATAAGTTCCTGCATATATTACTCATAATTAAATATAGTTTATTTTACTAATCTGGCAACAAGTGACATTTCATGATTACAAGCTTTAAAAATTTCATACAAGTACAATTTTTTAAAATACACAACACTTACACACTAAAGTCTCAAAGGCACTTCTAGGATACATGATGGATAACAATACATTCACAGATGCAGCATCAGTGATTGGTTCCTTCAGTTTCTGTGTCCGTGGTGATCGTCGAGGGCCCAGTTCTGCACTTCCCCTTTGGCGAATAGTGAAAAGAAAA
>NW_003852502.1:7242302-7242851 GCF_000181295.1 Otolemur garnettii | reverse complement strand
GGGGCAAGAGGATCTCTTGAGCCCAAGAGTTTTAGGATGCTGTGAGCTATTATGCCAGGGCACGCTACCCCAGGCAACATAGTGAGACTCTGTCTTAACCCGCCCCCCCCACTGAAAAATGAAAATATACTTTCCCACCCCAAATTTAGCAACATTTTGTTGCTAAATAGAATTTCATAAGACAAAATATTCAGAACTTTACCCTTGATTAAATACTTGTATATCAATTTTGACATGGATATATACCTCCAAAACCTTTTCAGTTTGAAAGCAGATTACTTACGTTGGGGGTCAGACTTTTAGCAATGACAGGCCCGATCATTCCTGGAATGGTGGCGAAGGTGTTGGTGATCCCCAGGAGGATGCCGGCGTACCTGCAGGGACATGTTCACAGAGGTTTGTTACTGTGCCACCCATGGGACTCTACTCCCAGGGTGTGTTCTTAGGAAATTTCATGTCTAAATGAAATGTCTCACGGGAACAAGATTTTATGGAACAAGATTTTATGTTCAGCAGGTGAAAAACGTGCATCTCAGCAGTTAGCCTTTT
>NW_003852502.1:7238845-7240342 GCF_000181295.1 Otolemur garnettii | reverse complement strand
AGCGATCCTCCTGCCTTGGCCTCCTGGAGTGCTAGGATCACAGGTGTGAGCCACTGCGCACAGCTCCTGCTACTTATTTTTACTCACACCTTTACCTGCTACCTGAAATCCAGAGTCCTTCCATGCTAACCGCTTGCTCAGCACTTCCAGGAAGCCTTCTCTGTCTAGCTCGGCTCCTATTGATTCTGAGTCCTCTCAGAATCGCTATTGTGTTAAGTCTAGTACTATGTGTTTTAAGATGTAATTGTCCTCCAGTTGAAGTTTCCTGAGTCTGACTCCAGAGACTCATTGCAAAGTTGTGTTTTATTTCCCTTTATTGTATCCTCTACCCTGCACGACACCTGTGCCCATTCAGTACATGCTGAGTAAAGAGAGGCAGCCTGTGAGCCCCACGCCTGGGCTCTGACTGCAGTGACCTGGAGCTCTGCTCCACACAGATGAGCACTGTCTTGGGCATTGGCTCCAAAGGCTGCTGACCCCTGATCAGGAGCTTTTCGTGAGTGGAATCACACAGCAGCAGCGTATCGGGTTACATACCAGGCACTGAGCATCATTCCAAATTGTTGTGTGTACTAATTTTTTAATTGCTATCTCTTTTTAATTGAAGAAGCCAGGATGGTTGCCTATAGGTAGTCCTAAATTCAGGATTTTGCAGACTGCATCCCTGAGGTGTCACTTAACACCTAATCTTATGTCTCCTGTGTTTCCTGCACACTGGGAGGGAGTATCTACACCAGTCCTGGAGGGTTCATTAGATTTAGGTTTGATATTTTTGGTAAGAAAACTTGAAGGTGGTGAAAGAGTTCAGTTAAAATACAAACTTAGTTAAGAATGGCATTTATTAATTTATTATTCATTCAAATCATCTAAACATTTATAAAGTCCCATTAGGCCTTTAAATTATTTGTGAAGTAATCAGTGTTACCATAAAATACAATTCCAGTTAAAATCAGAGAATCTTGGTGTCATTCTAGCAGTAGTTAAATTAATGGAGGCGGAAAGTAGAATTACAGTTGCCACAGCCTGGGGGGGGCCATTGGGGGGGAAGATGACAGAGTTGTAGAGAAGCTGGGGGGCAACAGCTGCATAAGAATATGAATACGTAATGCCACAGAACTGTACACTTAAAAATGTTGAATTTTATGTTATATATATTTTACCATGATTAAAATAAAAGAGTTAAACTCAAGCACATCGCGTGGGTATATCAGTACTCACGAAGGAGCAATATCCAGATGGTTGATGCTAAATCCAGAAGAGCCAAAGCCTCCCAGGGTTGTTGATATGGTCAGGAACGCAACAGCCAAAGAATAATCACAGCCTATGAATCCCGCGGCTACTAAGAAGACTGCGGGTCCAATCATCCCTGGAGTTAAAAAGTAACAAGAGAGGGTGCACTTATAACTTTGACTCAAACTGTACGAAAGCAATTCATGTAACTAAAATGTTTGTACCCCAGTAATATTCTGGAAAAGAAAGTTTTAAAAGAAAAAGAAG
>NW_003852502.1:7224797-7238675 GCF_000181295.1 Otolemur garnettii | reverse complement strand
GTCTGCGTGTGATCACAACTCAGCCACGTTCTACAGTGTTAGAGAAAACAGCAGGTAGAAGACGACTGAAAAATGTGGGTCTAGAGAGAAGCCATAGCCGACACAGTGTGATTTAAAATTCACTTAAAACAAGATAAACTAGATCATAAATTCAGTTGGATGAAGTTGGAAAAATATTCCTTTTGGTTCTAACAATTCACAAAAATATTCATTGTTCATTATGGGCAGTTAAGCAAAAAATACAAGTAACAGAGGAAGGGACTCAACGAATGGGCTTTCTCTGTGTCTGCTGCAGTGCGATCCAGTAACTCTCAGTGATTAGGGATATAGTATGTTTGTAAATACTGCAACTGAGGAGCTTATTTTAAAATTTTAATTAAATTTAAACAGCCACATGTGGCTACAAGCTACTGTATTGTAGAGGGCAGGTCCACAGAAAGCCACAAGGAGAAAACCAGATGGAATCAAATGGAATTTATTTCATTTGCAGATACGGAGTGAAAGTGACCAAGCAGTGGAACAGGACTGCGTCCTCTACTGGGAGGCTCTCTGGAGGTGTCTGCAGAATGAACTTATGAACTTGCATGGGGCCTTTTTTACAATGAAGTTATTGAAGGATAGCCATCGCTGAATACTGGGGTCTCTAATTACTGGAGACCTTTAAAAAGTTGAATGATTGGGCCAGGTGCAGAAGGTAAGGGAGGAAGATTGCTTAAAGCCAGGTGTTTAAGACCGGCCTGGGCAACAGTAAAGACCCTTGTCTCTACAAACAATAAAAAAAATTAATCAGGCATGGTAGCACACACCTATATAGCCCTGGCTACTTGGGAGTCTATGGCAGGAGGATCCCTTGAGCCCAGCAATTTGAGGTTGAAGTGAACTATGATGGCACCACTGGACTCTAGGCCAAGAAACAGAGTGAGACTGTCTCCAGGAAAAAAAAAAATTGACTCATTATTTTAGTTTTAAAATTTGCCTTTCTGGCTCGGCGCCTGTGCCTCAAGTGGCTAAGGTGCCAGCGACATACTCCTAAGGTGGCGGGTTCAAATCCAGCCCGGACCCGCCAAAACAACAATGATGGCTGCAACCAAAAAATAGCCTAGCGTTTTGGCGAGTGCCTGTGGTCCCAGCTACTTGGGAGGCGGAGGCAGGAGACTCACTTGAGCCCAGGAGTTGGAAGTTGCTGTGAGCTGTGATGCCACAGCACTCTACCCAGGGGGACAGCTTGAGGCTCTGTCTCAAAAAAAAAATTGCCTTTCTGAAAGCAGAAATGGAAGCATATTATCATTGATCAGACGGCACTCAGGAGTATAAAGGGGAAAAAATTATTGAGTTCTTGGTAAGTATTTTTGGATGGAAACTCAAATTGACTGAGTGTGGTGGCTCATCCCCGTAATCCCAGTGACTTGGGAGGCTGAGGCAGGAGGACCTCTTGACTTTGGGAGTTTGAGACCAGCCTGGGCAACATAGCAAGACAGTATCTCTAAAAAAAATGAAAAATATTAGCTGGGTATGGTGCAGGGCACTGGTAGTTCTGGCTACTCAGGAGACTTGGGCAGGAGGATGACTAGAGCTCAGGAGAGTGAGAGACCTTGTTTCTAAAAAAGGGACAGAGGCTTAAAAACATTGTCATTGCAAACTTGGAGCTGAAAACAAAGTGATTTATAAAACTCTGGGTTTGTTCCACAAAGCAAGCCATTTTTTAATAATTACAAGCTATGGTGGTGATAATAGGATATTACATTATAAATTTTAATCCTCAGAATGTGTGGTTTAAAAGAACTATCTTCTACTGAAATGTACTAAATGCATCATAGTTTTTTAATAAATGACCCAAATAAATGACTAATACTACCATTTTTTTACACTGCTGTGATAAAATCAGAAATACATATTTGGTCTCTGCCTCCAGTTTTGGACACACAGCTCCTAAAGCTTGGAATGTCTGGAGAGACACATTTGTCTTTTGTGTGCTGATGAAATGACTGACTGGGGGCCTCTACATAGCTTCAGGGTGGGGGCTGCATTACAAAGGTGCGACCTCCAGGGAGGGAATACAAGATGGTCCAGTCAATCACCAGTGCCCAGGATTAATCACTAACGCCTTCCTAATGTCTCCAAGGGCACTCAGAGGGACAGGGCATGGAGGAGCTTCTGGACAGCAGAACATACAGAGGTTCCTGGGGTGCTGCTCCAGAGAGGGGCGGACCCTCCTCAGCCCTTCCCACAGGCTCGCAGATGCTTTTCTTCCATCTGGCTGCCACCTGCATCCTTTGTGACAGCCTTTGTCATAAGGGCATGAAGATAAGGAATGTGTTTGCTTGAGTTCTGGGAGCTGCGCTAGTACCTGCACAGGACCTGAGGAGGAGGAAGTCATGGGAGTGTCTGTTTATAGACAGCTGGTCAGAAGTACAGGTCATAACCTTGTGAAGGGGCACCTGAAGGTGGGGAGCAGTCTTGTGGGACTGAGCCCTGAACCTGTGGGATCTGGCTCCATGTCCAGGTAGATGGTGTCATAAGTGAGTTACAGGACCCCAGTGGGTCTCTGCTGGTTAATTGGTTGTGTGCAGGGTGTGGTTTTTAGAATGAAGTATTAACTACAGGAGGGGGAAGAACATTTTTTTTCCTATTGCCAGTAACTAGAAACACAGTAAATAATAGTAAACCAAAATAAAATCTGATTCACTTCACTTACCTATAAGGCTAAAAATTCTGCGAACGCATATGGTTGAAAACTTCCATTTTTCCCTTAAATTGTCAGCAGCTTGACCAGCTAGGATCATACATACCCAATTACCAAAATAAGGCAATGCAGATAACAACCCGTTCTGGAGGATAAGAAGATGAGAATTAATTATGTGGGAGGAAAAAACAAAACATATACTAAACACAGCCAACCACCCCCACTTGAGAACCAAGGTAATCCATAGCAGTTATGCTGTTAATGTTTATATAATTCATTAAATACATTTTGCTTTCAGAGGAATTATGAGATTCAGTTCAATGCGGTTCCTAAGAGACTATCTCAGAGAAAAACAAGGCTCATGATATTTTTTTCTTTCAATTTATCAATTGAATAACCTAGGTCACATTTTATTTATTTATTTATTTACTTATTTATTTTTGAGACAGAGTTCCACTTTGTTGCCGTTGGTAGAGTGCCATGACATCATAGCTCACAGCAACCTCAAACTCTTTGGCTTGCCAATCCTCATGCTTTGGCCTCTCATGTCACAAAGCCCAGCTATTTTTAGAGACGGGGGTCTTGTTCTTGCTCAGGCTGGTCTCCAACTCCTGAGCTTAAGCAATCCACGTGCCTCAGCTTCCCAGAGTGCTAGGATTACAGGCAAAAGCCACCTTGCCCACCCTAGCTACATTTTATTTTAAATAGATCAGAGCCTTGGCTTGGCACCTGTAGCAGTGGTTACAGCACTGGACATATACACTGAGGCTGGCAGGTTCGAACCCAGCCCAGGCCAGCTAAAAAACAATGGCAACTGCAACAACAACAACAAAATAACTGGGCGTTGTGGGGTGGGGTGTCCTGTAGTCCCAGCTACTTTGGAGGCTGAGGCAAGAGAATCACTTGAGCCCAAGAGTTTGAAGTTGCTGTGAGCTGTGACATGACAGCACTCTACCAAGGGCGACATAGTGAGAGTCTGTCTCAAAAAACCCCAAAAATATCAGTGCCAAGTAGTATCATAACTCAGAGAAACTATCTTAAAGCCAAAAGTTTACTTACTTACATTTACAATTTTCTTTTTTACAGAACCCGAGGGTCTTTCCCGATGATTTCTTCTTTCTCATATTTTACCTGCAGTTACTTAGCTCTGTCTGTTCTTCCTTTAAGAAGAGCCTGCGCTTTCTGCTTCTCCCCCTGTCTGCTCTTCCTGCACCCTGCTTTGAGGTCCTCCAGTCTCCTGCCTGGACAACTGCACCAGACTGTCAGTCCAGCCCAGAACTTCCATTAACAAGAGCTTCAGCCTTTTCATCATCTCAGTTTCCTGCTTCCCAGTCTGAGAACACCTGTCTTTCCAGCTCACTCCCTCTAGCACCTGACCCCAACCCCTTGATCCTACCACCTTTTAAAATTTCTTTCTATCCCTCCATCCCTTTCCCTCCCTCCCTTCCTTCTCCTCTCTCTCTCTTTCTTTCTTCTCTCCCTTGCCTTCCCTTCTTTCATTTTTTTAGAGGCTGGTCTAGTGAATCAGTGAGAATGAGAAGGAACTAAGGAATCTGTAATCTGTCTTCCTCTTTACTTGTAAACACCCCTGCACTCACACCAGCCCCGCTCTATCCACTATGTTCATGGAATATTCTGAATCCTTAATTGCAATTTTAACAGTGTTCACAGCATCTTCACCAGGAGTAGATTCCATCCCAAGAAATCACTTTCTTTGCTTTTCCATAAGAAACAACTCCTCATCTGTTTTAAGTTTGATCATGAGATTATAGCAATTCAGTCCCATCCTCAGGTTTCATTTCTAATTCTAGTTCTCTGGCTTTTTCACCCCAGCTGCAGTAACTTTCACACAAGTTTTGAGCCCCTCAAAATCATCCATGATTGTTGGAATCAACTTCCAACTCCCAACGTTGATGTGCGAGTCTGTCCTGATGTACATCTAAAGCCCATTAGTGCAGTGATAACGGGAACAGACTAAGCCTGACAAGCTCAGAGGCAGGTTCAGGTGAGCCCCATCTTACGCGGCTTTGCGGCTGCACATCCCCCACGCCTGCAGAATGCCACAGCCACCCCGGCAGAGCCCACACCATCCCTTTTAGGAGGGAACACTGGGACCATTGGAATTTGTCATCTGATGTCCCGGCACAGTACTAGGTTCTAGTAAAACCTTTATGATTAGAGGGAAGAGCAGACGAAAGACGCCTTGAATCAAAAGGGAACAGACACTGAGGAAAGAGGAGACCCAAAAGGCCACGTCTCCAAAATTCAGCGCCACAGAGCAAAGTGGAAGATGAGAAAGAAACAAAAACGGCATTTCACGCAAATGAAGACAGAATCTGTGTGCGGTTTTAAAATGATACATACTGTATGTAAGAAGTAAAGGATTGTTTTTCTTACCTCTTGAACATCAAACCTTAGGATGTCCTTCATGTAAGTTGGCAGTAACGTCAATAAAGTATAGTAAGTCCAGTTGTAAGAAAAATGTGCAACTACAATAGCCCAGAGTGGCAGTGACTTGAAAATGGGAACCCACGGCACTGACTTCTGTGAAGAAAGCTGCAGAAAACGGGCGGAGTTAGGATGAGGCACAGCCGTGTCACTCTGCACCGTACCTGCTAAACCCAGTCTGGAACTCACAGGGAATCTCAGTCTTACTCGTCAACTTCAGATTTTTAAATCGGCTCCTTTGAAATTTTAAGTAGCAAAATACAGGATCGATGTTTAACTGTTGGATTTGATCAAACATATATTGACTAGATTGTCCGTAATTCTGATTAGAAGAAAAAATGCAACTGTAATCTTAGAGTTATAATGTCAACTCTGAACACTCCTGTGAATGTCGGAAGTCATCAGCAGCATTATTTTCTCTATTTATAGAACAGAGACTAGTGTCATCATCAAGAGGTTGACATAGGGGAAGGAAAGAGACGGGAAGGCCCAATTGCAATTCATATTTCATTATCCCATTCAGTCTTTTAGTTTTATTGAATATAATTCAATTAAAGTGACTTATAGGAACTGTGCAGTGGATGGTTTTTGTAAGTAGCCATGTGGGGTACTGGTCTTCAAAGTGGGGCGTAAGCAGCCCACTGCTATGCAAGGTAATCCATGAGGCTGGGAAGACAGACTAGAATTTTTGTTTATACTAATTTTTCTTCTATCAAATGGAATTAAACTCTAGTAATATATACTTACACATTTTTGAGGCAGAGTATTACTCTGTCACCCCAGATGGAGTGCTGTGGCATCAGCCTAGCTCACAGCAATGGGCTGAAGTGATCTTTCTGCCCCAGCCTCCCGAGGAGCTGGGACTATCGGTGCCCACCACGATTCTCAGCTCATTTTTCTATTTTTAGCCACACTGTTGCTCAGGCTGGCCTGGAACTTCTGAGCTCAAAGGATCCTTCCTCCTCATACTCCCAGAGTGCTAGGATTACAGGTATGAGCCGCCGCCCCTCTGCCTAAACACTATTAATATTTAATGAATAGGTTATTTTGGGATAATGTCGGATAATTACAAGTTGTATGATTTTCCCAATTTGGAGGGGTTAAAAGTGGCATCCTCACTGTCCTCTCTGCCTTGCAGTTTACACTTGCCTTTTTAAGTGGATTCACGGATTTTATTTGCCAGTGTTAATTAAAACAAACCTAACAAAATTAACAGTGTCTTTAAAAGATTCCTGCAGAACAACAGTCAATAAAAGAGAATGCCTATAATAGAAGCACATGAACCCTGCAGGGCGCACTGCTCCTCCGGAGTCCTCTGTGAGCTGCCTTCGAAGCAAAGTAAGGGCAGATTGTCAGACGCCACACATTCAAACACACTGCTCTGAGTAAACCCCTGCCCTGTTAAGACGCATGTAATATTTACTTCAGTTATTCACCCTTTAAAACTTCTATTGTATATATTTTATGATGTGTGTAAGTACAGTCATACATGGAGATAGCCTGTGAATAAGTACACACATGTTCAGGACGTGGCTCCCCACCCCCCACCTGTTTACTGGCGTGATCCAGAGAGCTGAGACAGCTGGTCTGGGCACCAGCTCTGACATTTCCTGTATACTGAGGCTCTGAGGTTTTTCTCAAACACAAGAGCAATCTATGTTTCTGTCTCAAGGGTTCACTCTTATTTCAAAAAGAGGAAGAACCAGTGTACTAATCTTCTCTGGGTCTTTCTCCTGGAACTTCATATTTGACATCTTGGGAGATACGCTCTTGTGTTTCCCCATAGAATCACGGATGGAGGGGACAGGGGAAGGAGAGGAGCGAGGACGTCACTCCTTCTCAGCAGTGGCTTCCTGTGACACCTCAAAGTCACCTTTGGTACTTTAAAATTATAGAAGCCTGTGTTCTACTTGAGACTTACTGAATAAACAGAATAAAACCAAGAAAAATAAAAAAAAAAAACCTGAGTGCAGGGCCAAAAAATCTAAAATTTACAAGGCTTCACAGGCGATTCTATAGAGCAATGGCTCCCAAACTTTGCTACATATAAGATTCATCCAGAGACCTTTAAAATCAAGGTCACATCTCAGACCAAAGAAATATGTTGAGCATGGGTCAGAGGTAGGCATTCCTATTTTTTTTTTTTAATGGAGGTAATATCTTCAAACATTCCTATTTTTTAGAAATCCCACAGTGATTTCAATTTATAGCAAGTTTGGGACCCACTGCTATAATAGAGATTAGATTAAAAGTCTGGAGCCTAGGATGAGGAAAATGTGGTACATGTACACAGTGGATACTGTTTAGCTGTGAAAAAAAAAGAATGAAATAAAGTCTTTTGCAGCAACATGGACCTGGAGGCCTTTTTTTTTTTGAGACAGACTCTCACTCTGTGGCCTAGGCTAGAGTGCTGTGACATCATAGCTCACAGCAATCTCAAATTCCTGGGCTCAAGCGATCCTCCTGCCTCAGTCTCCTGAGTAGCTGGGACTACAGATACCCATCACAATGCCTGGCTAATTTTTCTATTTTTAGTAGAGATGCTAGGATTACAGGTGTGAGCCACCATGCCTGGGCTCTTGCTATTGTTTCTAAAATATTACTATCATAGATAACTTGTTAATCAAGCAGTATAAACACACACTCTCTATGGCTTCAATATACTTAGCTGCTGGAAAAAAGAAAAAGAACGAAAAAAGAAAGGGCAGCACCTGTGGCTCAAAGGGGTAGGGTGCCAGCCCCATATGCTGGAGGTGGCGGGTTCAAACCCAGCCCTGGCCAAACATTGCATTAAAAAAATAATAATTGAAAGAAAAAAAGAAAAATCTATTCTTTCTACATGCCACAGGTGATAAATAAAAGTACACATGGGCAAGAAATTTTAATATTTTAATAATAAAAATTTAATATTTCAGGTCATTTGCCCAGCTAATATTTTGAAATCAAATTATCTTCAGATATTTGAATGATAATAGAATTTGTGAAGAAAAAAAAAATCAATGAGATCTGAAATCTTTTTTTTGAGACACAGTCTTACTTTGTCACCCTAGGCAGAGTGCCCTGGCGTCATAGCAACCTCTAACTCTTGGGCTCAAGCAATTCTCTCGCCTCAGCCTCCCAAGTAGCTGGGACTACAGGTGCCCACCACAAGGCCTGGCTATTTTTAGAGATAGGGTCTTGCTCTAGCTCAGGCTGGTATCGAACTTGTGAGCTTTCAGGTGATTCACCCACCTCAGTCTCCCAAAGTGCAGGGATTACAGGCATGAGCCACTGTGCCTGGCCAAGATCTGAAATCTTATAACAACAGTTCAACCAGGCTTTTTTCCATACAAGTTAAGATAGAAAAGGACAAATTAAAAGAACTGTTTTTTGTCATATCAAAACGATTCTCTGCACTCCCGTGTTTACTGCAGTCCTATTCCCAACAGCCAAGATATGGAATTGATCGAACTGTCCATCAGTGGATGAATGCGTAAAGAAACTGTGGTACGTACATAATGGAATATTATGCAGCCACAAAAAGGAATGAGCTCCTGCCCTTTGCAACAACATGGATGGAAGTGGAGAACACTGTATTAAGGGAAATAAGCCAAGAACAGAAAGATAAACCTCAAATTTTCTTACTCACATATGGCAGATAAATGTTAAAAACAGTTGTTCTCCTGGAGACAGAGAATGATGAACCAACCATAGAATGATGGTTATCAGAGGCTGGAAAGGGGTGTGGGGGATAAAGTGAGGATGGTTAATAGATGTAAAAAACAGAGTTAGATAGAACAATATTTGATAGCACAACAAAGGGAATGTAATCAACATAAGTTAGGGTACACATTAAAATATCTAAAAAAGTGGAACTGGGATTTTCCTAACACAAAAAAATGTCAAATCCCTGAGGTGATGGATACCTCAATTACTTTGACTTGATTAATTCATGTTCTATGCCTGTACAGTATCAGAACATCACATGTATCCTATAAACATGTACGACTTTTATGTTCCCATAAGAATTAAGAATTAAAAATTTATTTGTTGTCAAACGTGAAATTTAGAATACAGGGAGGGTGAGGGCATTCAACAAATAGTTGAGTAGCTTCTAATATGCCACTGTTCGCTTATCAAATGCAAATAACAGCACATTGATTTAGGAAAGTTGTATGCAATAAATGTTAATTTATGGTAAATAAATATTCAAATGAAGTTCCCCATTTTATTTGCTCCATAGGGTTGCAGAACTATATACTCTTCCTAAAAGGTATAAAAGAAAAGCAAAACAGTTATGAAACATATTATCCTCAAAAATTAAGAAAAGAACAAAAATAATACCAGGAAGATAGGAAAGAAAAACTTCAATGGGTGAAGCAATAATGTCTTTTCACAGGTCACGAAAAAGAGCTCTTCCAAACAGCAGTGGTTGGTCAGGCGGAGCAAGATGGCGGACGGGAAGGACGTTTGGCTCAGCTCTCCTGGAACAGGTGAGAGTGAGTGGGCTAGATCATTCCTGGCGTGGAATATTTGTGTGGAGAGGCAGATCGGGGTGTGCAGGGAGATGGCAGATGCTGGACTTGGAGTGCAATCCGGAGCTGCAGAGAGTACCAGGAAAGGTTCTGCCCCAAGCTGCAGAGGCTGCGGGGGGCAGCAACCAGCCCCACCAGGCAGGATTGCAGTTCTCAGTTTGTGGGGAAACGAGGTGCTGTGTGGAAAGATTGGTCAACTGTGGACTCCTGAGTGGAATTAGGCGGTGAGAGTGGGGTGCCATGTGCTGTGGCACCACTGTGGTTAGGCTGCGGGAGAGAAACCCAGCCGGGAAAGATCCTGGAGAGGAAGAGGCATTGTTTTGGAATTTGGGAGATGGTGGTCGCCACAGGACCTTTCCCGTGGGCCAGGTGTAGCGATTTGAGTCTCACCTGCAGATAGTCATCCTACACTCGGAACTGGCCCACAATATCCTGCACTTCACGGGAACTGGTGCAGAGAGAATTTGAGAAACCTGCCTGTGAAGATTTTTTGATATCGGTGGAATCAGCAGTTCGGCAGGGTCTGGGTGCCAAGTGGGTAATTAGGCAACACTAAGAACAATTTAAGCTGGGAGGCAGGTATAAGCCTGGGAACTACTTATGGCGTCACCTGGTGTCCAGAAAGTATATTGCAACATAAATATATTCCTACTAAAGTTGATCCCTATGGCATATATATAAAATTTTGTTATATACATAATTTTGTTGCCTTTTTTCTCTCTTTGCTCGTTCTTTTTTCTTTTTTTTTCTTTTTTCTTTCTAACTCTCTTGGTCTGAGTGGTTCTCTTGACTCAGCCTCCCAGGTGGCTGGGGCTGCAGGTGCCCACCACAGTACCTGGCTGTTGTTTGGTGGGCCCTGGGCCGGGTTGGAGCCCACCAGCTCTGGTGTGTGCGGCTGGTGCCCTGGCTGCTGGGCTATGGGCACTGAGCCCTCCTCTTCCTCTTATGGTTGCTGAGATTGCTTACATCAGGCTATTTGAGTTTTTTTCTGTTTTTGGTTTTGTTTTTAATTATTTGTGTGTCTCTGTGTGTATCAGATTGTTTTTGTTGTTGTTGTTATTTGTTTGTTTGTTCATTTTGTTTCAATGTCCCTTATGTTCTGCTAAAACCTTGGGTTGGCTGTGTTCCCTAACTCCAATTTTTACATTCAACAAGAGCAAAGGGGAGTGGGGGATGATAGCCAACTGAAGTCAGCTTTCAACAGAAGCTCTTGTCCAGAGGGAGAGATAACGGCCAGAAAGAAACTAAAAATCTGAAGGGTTGGAGCCAAGCTGAGAGAAGAGATTGATAATTGCATGTCTTCCCTGCTGAGGCAAGCTGCAACTCCAAGGAAACAAATTCCAGGTACAGAACCCACCCCAAAGAGGATGCATGTCCATCCCCTCCCCCCAGAAAGTTGCTTGCTTGATTGCTGTGAGATCTCTACTAGTGAGTGGTGAATAGGTCACCCCATGGGAGCGAGTTGTTGGAAGCTGGGACTCCTTCTCCAAAGAGTCCCTGCTGTGAGCCTGGGCATTCCCTTGTCTGGTGTGAAGGTTGAACAAATATTTTCTCTGCCACTTTGAACTCCCAGTCCACCCTTCCCACTGGCCTGGCGGTCTAGAAGCCCAACCCCTGCAGAGACCCAGAACGTTCGTGGTTCTTTGTTAAGACTGGGGGCATTGCATGGTTTGTGGTAGTGCAGCTATACCGTACCTGTGAATCTGGTAACAGTGCAGAAAGGCACAGGGGGGAAGGTGGCTGGCTTGGCTCTGAGAAAGAGCAACTCAGCAGCGGGCAGAGGCTTGGGTCTCTGTACAATGGGTGGAGCCTCAGGAACTGCTGAGGCATGGGAACCCGAGTGGAGACACCTCCCACCTAGCAGCAGCATTAATAGAGCGATCCCACTGGGGTCAAATTTCAGAGAGCACCTCCCCAATTCTGTGGGCTGCTGGAGGGAGCTATTGCAGGGATACCAGAGGAGCAGAGCAGCTGGGGCAGAGGCATGGTCTCTGAGGGAGAAAACATTTGCTGCTTTCTTAGCCTCTGGTGTGGAACGAGCTCAGGTGGAACACTCCCCAGTTTCCATTGAGCACCAGAGGTAATCAGACTTCAACTCCCTCAGCCGTCTGGTGGCAGAGTGTGGTGGATTGGCTGATGAGGCATTGACTTCCCTCTCACTCTAGCAGGCCCAAATCCCTGGCACATTTGTTCATTGGAGGGAACTGGGCCACAGCCCCATGAGGCTACCATTGCCTGGGTGTGATGGAGGTGCAAGGTGGGGAAGGAGGCATCTGCCCCCCTGGGTTATTTTGCTGGGTGGGCCTTTCTGACTCCACAGAGCACTAGAGTGAGTTACACTTGAGACCCCAGTGGACCCCCACTGCATAGATGCTGAAGACCTTCTGAACTCTCCCACCTGATTGGTGTTTGTGTTGACCGGGACAATTGGTTTGAAACTCTTGACCAGGGCCAATCATCCCGGGACCCACCAAGATTTTACCCTGGTTGTGGTGTTGTGGGAGTGTGGGATTCTCCCCTTCCAGTTGTCGCCTATAGGGGGCTGAGGTGTCTTAGTTGCTTATATATCTCTACAGCTGAGATTTCAGCCCAAAGCCACTGATTTACTAGGATTAGACAGAGACTAGCTGAATACAGGTCAGAGCCACCTAGCCCCACCATACCAAGTAGATCCCCAAAGTTTTAGGCTGTAGTACTGAATGGGACCTTTGTAAAGCTCTAAGGGAAAAGCCACAGTCACCAGTCCCAGTTCCTTGGTAAAGGGCTGGTTAATTACAACTCCAGGAACCCTCAATTCAATTTCACCTTACCAACTTCTCTAGCCAAATGGTGAAAAATAATCATGGGGCAGAATCAGCAGAAAAACTCTGGCAACATGAATAATCAGAGTAGATCAACTCCCCCAAGGGATGACAAAGGAGACACAACAGAAGATCCCATTCATAAGCAAATGGCTGAGATGTCAGAAATAGAACTCAGAATTTGGATTGCAAATAAGATTAACAGAATGGACGTAAAGATGGAATTAGAAATTCAAGGAGCAATTCAAAAGTTGTCTCAAAAATTCAATGAATTCAAAGACAAATTCACCAAAGATTTTGACACATTGAGGCAAGAACTTGCAGCCCTCAAAGATCTGAGAAATACAGTAGAATCCCTCAGTAACAGAAAGGAACCAGCAGAATAAAGGGTCTCTGACATTGAAGACAAGGCTTTTGAATGTTCCCAAACTCTCAAAGAAGAAGAGAAATGGAGAGCAAAAACAGATCATTCCGTGAGAGAATTGTGGGACCACTCCAAAAGAGCAAACTTTCGCCTCATAGGAATCCCTGAAGTAGAAAAGGATGGTCTGAAAGGCACAGATACTCTACTCCAAGAGATAATTGAGGAGAACTTCCCAAGCATGGCAAGAGATACTGAAATTCAGATAGCAGACAGTTTCAGAACCCCAGCATGACTCAACCCAAATAAAACATCTAGACACATTGTAATTAACTTTGCCAAAGTTAATATGAAAGAGAAAATCCTGCAAGCAGCCAGATGTAAGAAAATCATAACCTACAAGCGGAAGAATATTAGAATGACTGTAGATCTCTCTGCTGAAACTTTTCAAGCTAGAAGAGGATGGTCATCGATCTTCAATCTCCTAAAACAAAACAACTTTCAGCCCAGAATCCAGTATCCAGCTAAACTGAACTTCATTTATGATGGAGAAGTTAAATACTGTAATGACATACACATGTTCAAGAAATTTGCCATACCCAAACCAGCTCTTCAGGATATCCTCAGACCTATCCTCCATAATGACCAGCACAATGCTCTACCACCAAAGTAAACTCACTCTGAAATTCTAGACCAAAATCCAATTTCCACAGTGGTTAAAAGATTCAAAATTTTTACTGGACTTTCAAAAAGCTTGACACCCAACGTATTACCAGGCTTATCAATACTCTCAATTAATGTGGATGGCTTAGAATGTCCTCTTAAGAGGCACAGATTGGCTGACTGGATACAAAAACTCAGACCAGATATCTGGGGCATACAGGAATCTCATCTTACCTTCAAGGATAAATATAGACTCAGGATGAAGGGATGGACATCTGTAATCCAGGCAAATGGAAATCAGAAAAAAGCAGGGGTGGTAATTTTATTTGCAGATACACTGGGCTTTAAACCAACAAAAGTAAGGAAAGACAAGGACAGCCATTTCATATTTTTTTTTTTTTTTTTTTT
>NW_003852502.1:7214237-7224644 GCF_000181295.1 Otolemur garnettii | reverse complement strand
TTTTTTTTTTTTTTCTACTTCATATTTGTTAAGGGAAACACTCAACATGATGAGATGTCAATTATTAACATTTAAGTTCCCAACCAGAATGTTCCTCAATTTATAAGGGAGACCCTAATGGACATGAGCAATATATCTTCTGGCACCATAATAGCTGGAGATTTTAACATTCCTTTGGCAGTGTCAGATAGATCCTCCAATAAGAAACTAAGAAAAGAAATTTTGGACTTAAACTTCAGCATACAACAATTGAATTTAATAGACAGCAAAGAATATTTCATCCTAACAAAACTGAATACACATTCTTCTCATTAGCCCATGGAACATCCTTCAAAATTGATCACATCTTAGGTCACAAGTCTAGCCTCAGCAAATTTAAAAGTATAGAAATTATTCCTTGTATTTTCTTGGATCATCACACAATAAAAGTTGAACTCACCAGTAACAGGTATCTGCATACTCATACAAAGACATGGAAACTAAATAACCTTATGCTTAATGATAGGTGGGGTCATAGACGAGATTAAGAAGGGGATTGCCAAATTTTTGGAATAAAACAATAATGAAGACATGAATTATCAGATCCTGTGGGATACTGCAAAGGCAGTTCTAAGAGGGAAATGTATAGTGTTGCAACCCTTCCTCAAGAGAACTGAAAGAGAGGAAGTCAATAACCTAATGGAAAATCTTAAGCAACTGGAAAAGGAAGAACATTCTAACCCCAAACCCTGCAGAAGAAAATAAATAAATAAAATTAGAGCAGAATTAAATGAAATAGAAAACAAAAGAATTATTCAAAAGGTCAATGAATCAAAAAGTTGGTTTTTTGAAAAGTTCAACAAAATTGATAAACCTTTGGCCAACCTAACCAAAAATAGAACATTTAAGTCCCTAATATCATTAATCAGAAATGACAAAGGTGAAATAAGAACAGACACTTCAGAAATTCAAAAAATCCTTAATGAATACTACAAAAAAATTTTATTTTCAAAAATATGAAAATCTGAAAGAAATTGACCAATACTTGGAAGCACTCTAAGTTCCTAGACTTAATCAGAAAGAATTGGAAATGCTGAACAGACCTATATCAAGTACTAAAATAGAATCAACTATATGAAATCTCCCAAAAAAGAAAAGTCAGGACCAGATGGCTTTACATCAGAATTCTACCAAACTTTTAAAGAGGAACTAGTACCTATATTACTTAACCTTTTCTAAAACATTGAAAAAGAAGGAATACTCCCCAACACATTCTATGAAGCAAATATCACCTTGATCCCCAAACTAGGAAAAGACCCAACAAGAAAAGAAAACTATAGACCAATATCTTTAATGAACATGGATGCAAAAGTATTCAATAAGATCCTAGCAAACAGAATACAGCAACACATCAAACGAATTATATACCATGACCAAGTGGGTTTTATCCCAGGGTCTCAATGATGGTTCAATATACATAAATCTATAAATATAATACATCACGTAAACAAACTAAAAGACAAAGACCATATGATTTTCTCAATTGATGCAGAAAAGCTTTTGATAATATCCAGCATCCTTTCATGATCAGAACATCTAAGAAAATAGGTATAGAAGGGACTTTTCTTAAACTTATATAAGCAATCTATAGCAAAACCACAGCCAATATCATAATGAATGGAGTAAAATTGAAAACATTTCCATTCAGATCAGGAACCAGGCAAGGTTGCCCATTGTCTCCACTGCTTTTTAACATTGTAATGGAAGTCTTAGCTATCGCAATTAGGCAAGAGAAAGCGATCAAGGGTATACAATTAGGGTCAGAGGAGATCAAACTTTCACTCTTTGCAGACAATGATATTACACCTGGAAAACCTCAGGGACTTAACCACAAAACTTTTAGAAGTGATCAAGGAATACAGGGTCTCAGGATACAAAATCAATACTCACAAATCTGTACCTTTTATATATACCAATAGTAGTCAAGCCTTAAAAACAGTCAAAGACTCTATTCCCTTTACAGTTGTGCCAAAGAAGATGAAATATTTGGGAATTTACCTAACAAAGAACGTGAAAGATCTCTGTAAAGAGAATTATGAAACTTGGAGAAAAGAAATAGCTGAAGATGTTAACAAATGGAAAAACATACCATGCTCATGGCTGGGAAGAGTAAATATTGTTAAAATGCCCATATTACCCAAAGCAATTTACAAATTTAATGCATTCCCTATCAAAGCAGCACTGCCATACTTTAACGATCTGGAAAAAATAGGACTTCATTTTATATGGAACCAGAAAAAGCCTCAAATAGCCAAGACATTACTCAGAAATAAAAACAAATCAGGAGGAATCATGATATCAGACTTCAAACTATACTGTAAATCTATAGTGATCAAAGCAGCCTGGTACTGGCACAAAAATAGAGAGGTAGATGTATGGATCAGAACAGAGAACCAAGAGATGAACCCAGACACTTATCATCCTTTGATCTTTGATAATCTCATCAAAAATATAAAGTGGGGGAATGATTCCCTATTTAACAAATGGTGCTGGGAGAATTGGCTGGCACCTTGTAAAAGACTGAAACTGGACCTGTACCTTTCACCATTAACAAAAATTTTTTCTCACTGGATAAAAGATTTCAACTTAAGACATGAAACTATAAAGATTCTTGAAGAGAGTGCAGGAGAAACACTTGAAGAAACTGGCAATTGAAGCAACACCAAAAATACATTACTGGGATCTGATCAAACTAAAAAGCTTCTGCACAGCCAAAAACACAGTAAGTAAAGCAAGCAGATAGCCCTCAGAATGGGAGAGGATATTTGCAGGTTATGCTTCTGACAAAGGATTGATAACAAGAATCCACAGAGAACTCAAACTTATAAGAAAAGAACAAGTAATCTCATTTCATTGTGGGCAAGGGACTTGAATAGAAACTTCTCTGAAGACAGGCTCACGGCCTACAGACACATGAAAAAATGCTTATTATCTTTAATCATCAGAGAAATGCAAATCAAAACCATTTTGAGATATCATCTAACTCCAGTGTGAGTGGCTCACATAACAAAGTCTCAAAACTTACAGATGCTGGCATGGATGTGGAGAAAAGGAAATACTTCTGCATTGCTTGTGGGAGTGCAACCTAATAGGTCCCTTTTGGAAAGAAGTATGGAGAATACTCAGGGATCTAAAAGTAGACGTACCTGCTGTTTGATCCTGCAATTCCTCTACTAGGTGTATATCCAAAAGACCAAAAGTAACTTTATCACAAAGACATTTGCATCAGATTGTTCATTGCAGCTCAATTCATAATAGCCAAGTCATGGAAGAAGCCTAAGTGCCCATCGACCCATGAATGGATGAATAAATTGTGGCATGTGTATACCATGGAATATTATGCAGCCTTAAACAAAGATGGCGACTTCACTTCTTTTACATTTACATGGATGGAGCTGGAACATATCCTACTTAGTAAAGTATCTCAAGAATGGAAGAAAAAATATCCAATGTACTCAGTACTATTATGAAACCAATTTACAATCACTCACACTTTCACATGAAGAATAGATCACAATTATGGCCCAGGACGAAGGAGGGAGGAGGCGGGGATGGGAGAGAAGGGGGAGGTCAGATGGAGGGCAGGTGAATGGTGGGATCACACCTATGGCGCATAATGCAAGGGTACATGTTGGATCTAAGGGTACATGTCTTAACACAATAATTAAGTAAAAGAGATGAGGTATATATTAACCAGTGTGATATAAGCGTTCCTAATTCATATGAAATCATCACATTGTACCCCATAAATTATTAATGTATACATGATGTATGTGTTTACAATTTAATAAAAAAAAAGATATGTAGCAGAAAATAAATAAAATGCTTTGCCTTAAAAACAGAAAAAACCAAACAGCACTGGGAGCACTCACCAGCCTGGGTCTATCCAGGAGCTGGTCATGCCATGACCTTCTGAATTTCACTGCAGGATGCCCTGCAGGTTTTGTTCCTCTTTTTGCAGTATTTTTTTCTTAAAATATTTTATTAATACATAATAGATGTACATAGTTTCAGGGTACATGTGATAATTTAGTATTAATACACTCCTGTAATTGTGTAAACATCAAATCAGTGTACTTGAGATATCACCTTAAATATTTGTCTTCTTTGTGCTAGAAAACATTCAAATCATTCTCTTCTAGCTATTTTGCAATGTGTAATAGATTACTGTAAACTGTAATCACTCTGCTAATCTCACACCACGTCTGATTTCTTTTATCAAAACGCATACTTGAACTCATTAATCAATCTCTCTTCACCTTCCCCTTCCCCACTATCCTTCCCCACCTCTTGCAACCATCAGTTGTAGCATCAGGTTTAGAACCTTAGGTGCTATCAAAACTGTCAAGTCTACGTTAAGAATGACATCACATTTCTACCCATAAATATTGACTCTTTGCTGGATAACCAGGATAGCATTCTCACGGAGACTTCTTGCGCCAACAAATCTTCCTTCCACACAAATCTGAAAGGCAAAGCAGCTCCACAGCATCCCAGTGCCTGAGGGGATGAAGCCTGAGCTCCTTGGTGAGACCAGGGGACCTCCCTGGCCTGGCCTCCTCTGGCCTCCTCCACCCGCTGCCACTCTGTGCCTATCAGAGCAACACTAACAGGGCACATCGTGGAGGTCAGCACTCTGCCCTGCGCCTGTCATGCCCTTCCACGTTCCTCACTCCCCCAATTTGCCTGCTTAACTTTAACTTCCCTTTCGTGACTGTTTGGATACAGCTTCACCCGTGAGGAAGAAGAAAACCAGGGCTTGGCTGCGGTCAGCTGAGCCAGGCCGGTTCGGGCAAGCCGGCCATGGTGCTCCCTTGAACAAGGCCACTCTGCCAGCAATGTGGAGCAAGACAAAAACAAGACCACTCCCCGGTGACCACTGGGGAAAACAGGAGCACTCCACAGTGAGGTCTGAGCACAGAGGAGACCAAGAAGGCTACACCCTACAAAAGGGGAGACGTCTTCCTCTCCCAGCTGAGAGTACTGCTGTGCCTTTACTAATTACAACTTTGGCCTCACCTTTTAGATAAAAATTAAGATATTCAATCATAGAATTGCTACTGCTTTCTTTCTTTCTTTCTTTTTTTTTTTTTTTGAGACAGGGTCTTGTTCTGTTGCTCAGGCTGGTCTGGAACTTCTGGCCTCAAACGACCCCCCTACCTTGGCCTCCCAAAGTGCCGAGATCCACACCCGGCTGCTGCTGCTGCTTTCTGAGAACCCCAAATCCACAGCAAAACCCTGTTCTTACCCCCTCGCCCACTTCACCTAATGCAAGTCTGAACTGTGGTAAGATCCTCTAACTCTGTCACTGAGGGGTCCCGTGGCTCCTCACGGTGCGCTTTCCCTGGACTGCAGAGAACCCCGAGTCCCGGCTTTGTCCCATGCAGGTGCGTGTGACCGATCTGCCGGAAGGCCCCGAGGCCGGGAAGCTTTCCTGTCCCCTCCCGGCCGCCTGAGCACCCCGCCTTCGGTGCTCTTTTTCCTCTGACAATCTCTAAGTCCTCAGGAGCTGACAGGGAATCGAGGTCACAGGAAGGTCTCACAAGGTTGTTGAGAGAACGAGGAGGGCAGAGCAGGTGCTGAGCGGTTCTTGGATCCAGGACTTAAGGACGGAGCCTCCAGGGACACGTGGTCATTTCCCCACCTTTTCAAACACCACCATCTGCTTTAAGAACGAGTCCGAGGCTCTATGGAACCTAGTTCTCCTAATGCCTCGTGCATCTCAGTGAAGCATACAGAAATATCACCTAACTTTGAATGTGGGCAGATTGAGACACTTATCAAGATAGAGAAAGCTTTTTAAAGAATAATAAAAAAACGGAAAAGTTTAAAAACCTCATAAAATTGATGACAAAAATAAAGTATTGGAAAGAGGCAAGCTGCTAATCCTCAATGCTGACAAGATGTGAGGAAATACATTTTACAGGGCGAGATCTGTTTACAATGTATTAAATTCTTTTTATCTGTCCCTTAAGGGGGAAAAATGGATGATTTGTTTAATTAACATCATAAATGACACCAAATGCTCATAGTAACCTTCTGTTATGAGACAGAGTGTCGTTCTGTTACTCAGGCTGGAGTGCAGTGGCACAACCATAGCTCACTGCGGCCTGGTCCACGCCACAACACCTGGCTAATGTTTAAAATCTTTTTTTTTTTGTAGAGATGAAGTCTCATTATGTTGCCCAGGTTGGTCTTGAACTGATCTCAAGAAATCCTCTCCTGCTTCAGCCTCCTGAAGTGCTGGGATTATCAGGCATGAGCAGCTGTGCTGACCTCTCAAAGTAACTTTTAAAATAACATTGCTGATTTCTTCTGTTTCTAAGTTTTTGCCCATCTTTGGCAAAGACCAAGAGATGTCGTATTTCTTAACGTTCAGCTGCTTGTAGGGACTTTTGTAGCAAAATTAAAGAACTTAAAAAGAAATATTGAGGAGTAAAGTTTTAATTACAGCCTAGTTATATGACATATAAAAATTTGAAGTGTAGACTGGGCATAGGGGTTCTCGCCCATAATCCCAGCACTCTGGGGGGCAGGGACAGGAGGACTGCATGAGGCCAGGAGTTCAAGACCAGCCTGGCCATGATAGCAAGACCTCATCTCCACAAAATATTAAAAAAAAAAATCCTGATAACTTAATGGGCAAGGAAAATTTTTGATAAAATATTTCCTGTTTTCAAACTAATAAAGTGATATTGACGCCAATAAGAAATGCTAAAACAAACCCCAGACGTTTTAATCTTTCCTAATGTTTTAATGCTCTTGTTTCGTTCTACTTAAAAGGTATATATTTTGTTTCTTTGGCAAGAAAATTTGCTATTTTGAATTATGACAGTCACTTATTTCTGATTTGCTTTATGCTTAAGTGACACAAATTTAGTTTTAATAAGATCTAATTGTTTTTCAAAAGGCCTACTCTGGAAGAGCAAGCTGGCTGCATCTTATTATGATGTCACAGTAACTGTGCTGTCCTCCTCATTTCATCAGATTGGTGTAAAACACAGATGCAGGTTGAGTTTCCCTTATCAGAAATACTGGGCAGCTGAGTGTTTCAGAGTTCTGATTTTTTCCCCTGACTTATTGATTATTGATTGAGAATCTCAAATCCAAAAATATGAAATCTGAAATGCTCCAATGAGCACTCAAAAAGTTTTGGATTTCAGAGCATTTCAGATGCTTGACTTTCAGATTTGAGATGCTCAAACTGTATAGACACACTAGCTGGTTTTCTAACAACCAACAGAATACGGGTATGAGATTCCTTCCATAAATAACATATTTCCTACTAATTAAAAAGAAAAAACAAATTTAATACTCACTTGAAAAATCATTACTCTAAAAGGTTTAAGATGACTTTGAAAAGTAAACTTTTATAATGTACAAAACTATACTTTCCATGGAAAACAGAACGCCGTGGAATTCCTCTGACAGTGTTTCAGACACAGATCTTCCTTGCCTGATCTACTTTGCCAAGGGCGTGCGCAGTAGAAACATCTATTTGAAAATAGATTCTGATTCTGGGGAAAATAATGCCTGACATTATTTTTAAAATGTTCCCAAGTCCATACCTGATTTTTTAATGTGGAAGCAATGTATTCCTTTTCAGCTTGGGAGATTCTCTTGTTCGTCTCTGGTGTGTCGCTAACGAACCACATCCATAAAATAAACCACAATATTCCAAGTACTCCTTCAAACGGAAAAATAATAGTCAAATAAAAGGAGAATGTACCAACAGCATTTTTTATATGTTTGGAAAAAATTATGTAACTATATATTCAATGTAAAACTGGTTTCAGTCTATCAAGGTCTATCAGACAAATCTTTAAAATAAATTTCCACAATCTATATATCCCCACGGGTATCTGTTTTGTTTGATTTTTTTGTTTCAATTGCAGATATAATTCCTGTATGATGTGTCTATATGAAAATCTAATTTATTAAAAATGTGTATCATCTAGCCAATGAAACTGAGAAAATACCCTGGGACTAAATAAAAAGACAAAAAAGATGAAAACTATCAAGTCACAGCATCCTACTTTGCTTGAGAAGTAATATTTTCAAAATATACATTTTGAATTTATACTAACCAAGACAGTAGTTTTTCAAAGTAAATGTTCCATTTAAATCTAAGATCTAACAGTAGCTTTTATTGAGAAATGTTATACAACTACCATCAAGTCACAACTCACTAGGTCATTTTAACCACATCAACTGGAGAAACAAATCATGAGTAAGAGCTGTAGAACTTTATAGCTCAGGAAAAGATTATTTCAGTAGGTTGGAACATGTGTGTGTGTATGTTGTGTATATATGTTGTGTGTGTGTGTGTATATATATATATATATATGTATGTATTTTATTTTTTTGAGACAGTCTTACTCTGTTGTCCAGGCTAGAGTGTAGTAGATCACCTTAGCTCACTACAACCTCAAACTCCTGGGCTAAAGTGATCCTCCTGCTTTACCCTCCTGAGTAGCTGGGATAACAGACATGCACCATTGCATCTGGCTGATTTTTCTATTTTTTAGTAGAGATGGGGGGGTCTTCCTCTTGCTTAGGCTGATCTTGAACTCCTAACCCAAAGTGATGCCTTGGCCTCTCAGAGTACTAGGATTATAGGCATGGGCCACCTTGTCCAGCCTGAAATATATATTTTTAATAATTATTAGCCTACTATTATATTTTGAATTTGTTGCAATATAATTTAGGTTAAATCTTTAAACTTACCAAAAAAGTAAAAGACGTAAGTCCAATTCATGTAGTAGCAAATCATTCCAGAAAGAGGAAGAGAAATTACTGTCCCAAGCTGTGCTCCTAGAACAACACATACGACTTTGTAAACTTTGGAGAGAAACAGAGAAGGGACAGGTCTATTGCTTACAGAAGATGGGTAACAGGTGGTGAAGAAAGTACTACTCTAATCCCAAACCACTGAATTAGTCACATGTAAGTATAAAGAACGCATTCTCTGAAGGGATCATTGACTAGAAAACCTATAATACAGAAAACATCTGCATTAATATGTCGTTGCATGAGTTACAGCTATGAAGCTACTGTTATATTAGGAAGCATCAATCATAAGAAGCAACTATGAGTTAGAAGTCCAGGTATCTGGGAAAGGTTTAAAAATGGCCTCTGAGGCTGATTAACATACCTATTGCATTAGCCATTGGGTGAATAAGCATGAAGCCTTTAGCCATTTTCCTATATTATTTATTATATTACAAACAGATACATTGAATGTATCTATTCTATACATATAGAATACATTATAACCATTAAATGCCAGACATTTTAGTAGGTGCTGTGAGAACTAAAAATTATCAATCAGATACTATTTCTGGTCTCAAATTTTAGTCTCAGGTACGAGATCAATATAGACCAATAATTACTACATGTTAGGAAGTTTTGAAGGTCACAGAGCAACTTGGAAGTTCCAATACAGGAGAGATTACTTCTGACTTCCAGGAGTCAGGAAAACAAACAAGCAGAGACTTTGAAAAGATGGCTAAGAGTTGGTCCCAGAGAAAGATGAGAAGGGAGATTCGGGGCAGGGTAATAGGGCAAGACAGGAATGAAGCAGACAAGTGGACAGGAGGGCTGGGAACTTGGGTGGAGCAAAGGAAAAGAAGATAGCGCTGGGAGACAGGTGGAACGGTCCCTGAGAACCTGCTCCACGCAAGGCACTCTGTGCCAGGGCCGGGGCTGGCTGCAAAGAGGTGGGGAGACCCCAAAGGGTCATGGCCCCAGTTCAAAGAGGTTGCACTTTATTCAACAGGTAAAGGGAAGGCACAGTCAGTACCTGTTCTAGAACTTATCATCAGTTTCTCATGTCCATCTTCACATTGCTCCAAGAGCAACCTTCTAAAAATGTAAGGTGGATCCTGTTTCTCATATGATTAGAAACCTGTGATGTCTTCCTGCTGTATTATGGAAAAAATCTACATTCTTTTCTGCAGTATAAGGCCTGATATAATCTAGCCCTGGTTTTTTCTCTAGTCTCATCTTATGCCAGTATCCTCTTTATTCGCTGTGTTCTAGCCACCCACAGGGGGTTTTCATGTCTTTGAACCCTTGTGTTATTTCCCGCCTGAGAGCCCCTGTACATGCCATTCTGACCAGCTGGAACGCTCTTCCATCAGAACTCTGCTTCACTGGTTTGTTCTTACCCTTCGGGTTTTATCTTAAAAGTCACCACAGAGAGGGCTCTCTAGACTATATTTAAAAAGAAGTCAGGTAGAAAATTTTTCACATGGAAGAAAGACTAGAAATTCTTATGTAACTGATAAAATCATAATTCACATATATTAAATTCATGTTATCTCACCCATAGATCAAAATGATGGCAGATAAATGCATGAAAAAAAA
>NW_003852502.1:7212753-7213784 GCF_000181295.1 Otolemur garnettii | reverse complement strand
ATTTTGAAATAAATGATTGCACATGGGGGAAGTGGCTTTAGTTAATTATGAGAAAATCAATAGTAAGTTATCTCACCTGCATATGAAAGGGTCAGAAGCTTGCTCCTTTCCAGAGGGGGAGCCCAGGAAGCCCACATGGCATGCATGGCTGGGAATGTGACACCCTGAGGGGGAAATGACATTTCTCATGAAATACAAGGTCGTTTTGTTCATGTTTTAAAGAAAGTCAAGTATTTTGTTGCAAAAGCATTTTCTGGATAGGAGTCAAACCGGAATCAGGTTCTATTAAATGAGATGTCTTTACAGCGTTGAGTAAAAATACTTTATGAAGTGCTTTCAGAATTTGAACAAAGATTCATGGATTCTGGAACTGGTGTGAGGACTGCAAGGTAAGGGTTACTATGAATCTAAAAGAATGTATTCTGTGATGATATATCTCAAGGTTAATTTTAATCACTCACTTATATTAATAGCCTGACCCAAAAAGAAATGCTACTAATTTGTAAGTTTAAAGAAACACCAGAGCTTCCTGAGTATGGTGACTCATGCCTGTAATCCCAGCACTGTGGGAGGCAGAGGCAGGTGGATTGGCTGAGCTCACAAGACCCTGCCTTTAAAAATAGCCGGGTGTTGTGGCAGGCACCTGTAGTCCCAGCTACTTGGAAGGCTGAGGGAAGAGAACCACTTGAGCCAAACAGTTTGAGGTTGCTGTGAGCTATGATGCCACCGCACTCTACTGAGGGCGACAAAGTGAGACTCTGTCTCAAAAAACAAACAAACAAACAAACAAACAAAAAATGCCTGAGCTAATACTTTGGGATATGGGAAGAAAATTCCCTTAATCAACAGGAGAAATGGTCGTATAAAAAGGGAAGGAATTCAATTAGAGCATTCAGAGGCTTCTTTCTTCCTTTCTTCCCCTACTGCTCATTAGCCTAGGAAACGCCAATTACGGATAAGGAGGCTGATAGGGAGGGAGGGTCACAGGGACTGGAAGATGAGGAGACCCCACAGGAGAGAAATCTACAAAC
>NW_003852502.1:7207488-7211319 GCF_000181295.1 Otolemur garnettii | reverse complement strand
GCAAATGATAAAGAGGAGTTTCCATGAATAACGACAAATTGGAAAGCAAAAGAGAGCAATTCAACGGTCTGTTGTGTAAAACGCCTTTTAGATCTGAGACTCAATGATAGAGCACAGAAAAACTATCAAAAGCTCAGGAGGTAGGGATGACCTATCTTAAACATTTAATAGTGCTTTCATTTCTTCTTTCCTAAAGTTTGAGCTACGAAGTCTCCCCTGGAAAAAATATTTTCTTTAGTTTTTGAGTAACACTTTCCAATCAAGACCTCACTGACCACAAACAAATCTGGTCAGGTTATTTTCTAGTCAGTCCCTTCTCAGATTAAAAAATAAATCCCTGTTATCAACCAATGTTAATTTTTGGTTTACGGTCATCCCAAAGAATGGCATTGCTAAGAAGAGAAAGTGATACGGGTGAGAAGTAAAGCAGAAGAGGGAAAATAAATTACCTCTCCCAGGCCTTCCAGGGCTCGGAGTGCGATGAGAGCTCCAGCCCCCAGATCTGCAGCAACGGGGGTGAACAGGGTGAGGACAGCAGTGCCCAGGATCCCAAGTCCTAGCAGCAGTTTCCCCCCTATTTTGCCGGCAATGTATCCTCCAGGAATTTGCGTGATGATGTAGCCATAGAAGAAGGAACCGAGAATCCATCCTTGAGTTTCTGCATCCCATTGGTACTTTCTGCCCTACAAAAAATAGGAGAAAAAAAATCCTTTAAGACCTTGACTAAACAGCTCTTTCTTCTGAGTGGCGTGTAAGTACATGTAGAAGGAATTTCACACCACTATTTTGGGCTGAAGAACACGCAAACTTTCTGGTAGGTGGGTGAGTCATCGAGACACAGACACATGTGATTTCTAGAAGTAAAAGGAAGAGAATTGAAAGTCATATAAACTTCACGAAGCCTTGTTATTTTATGCAATTAGAGACCACAGGCTGAGCTGTAGATGCTTTGGAATAACCGCAACCAAGAAGGCTCATAAAAGAGTCACAGGTTCATTCAGAAAGTTATCAAACAGGATGCGGCAGTGGGTGAGCTAGAATCTGGAGCCGGGCCTGGGTTTCAGTCTTGTTCTATTGCTTGTTGGACGTGTCATCTGAGAAAATTAAATGGAAAATGCACTGACATAAGGCCTGATAGACCCTGTTCTCCTGCTGTTACCCCTCAGCAGGTAACAAACAGGAGCACTCATGCAGGGAAGAGGGTTGCTCTCTAAGTGAAATAATGATTTATCAAAAATCTGCATATTTATCTTTAACAATGTTACTGATTCACATCAGTATAATTATCATGATAATTATAACAATATTTCCCATTTCAGACCAAGCACTTAAGCAAGAAAAAAGCAGGAATTTAAACCAGGCCATAAAGCTCATGGAAGTAGGGCCTGGCTTTTAATCAGCAGCAGCACACGGTAAGGTACTAAAGATGGCTGAGTGACTGATCTGAACGTCTGACATCTTCAGTGGACCGGGGCTCTATACCCAAGCCCACTGTCAAGATCTATTCCAGGATTTCTCTCTACTGCTGACACAGGCAGATGAAGGGACGCAGCTAGGTCAACACAGGAAGAAGGTACAAAGCCAGCTCCCAAGCCCCGCTGCCCTTGCTTAGGGCACCAACTTGTAGCTCAAAATTCTAGAACTGTTTGTGTGGTCCAGCAGTACTTCCCCTGAAGGTCAGAGGTTGGAGTGAAGAAAGGGGGGATGTCAATCAGTAACATCCTTAAAGATAAATATGCAGATTTTTGATAAATCATTATTTCGCTTGGGGAGCGACCCTCTTCCCTGCATGAGTGCTCCTGTCTGTAAATGGCAGAGAAGACTCACCCAGGCGTGCTCTCCTGCCTTCATGAGCACTGACAATGCATGAAAATATCCTAAAAAATGCCAGCCTCTTCTCCATGTGCTGTTTCCTCGTGTGATAATCAAAATTATACATTTAAAGTTTTCTAAAACTTAATTCTAAAAGAAGATGAACAGGCATTTCTCACAATTCCACTGTAACATGAGGCAGGCAAAATGACTTAAGTAGCTTAGGTTAGGCAGGTATAAATGTAGAAAAGAATGTGCTAAGAAATTAGCCCATTCTTTTAGCGTTTTCTGGCTGGGGCTGGGTTTGAACCTGCCACCTCTGGCATATCGGACCAGCGCCCTACTCCTTTGAGCCACAGGCGCTGCCAGAAATTAGCCCGTTCTTATTTTTCATCTGGCAGCTGAGATTATGTAAACTCTCCTGCAACAAAAACCATACAAATGAAACAGATATTAAATAATATATACTATATATAGTGTATTATGAAGAATATAGTCTATAAAAACTATTTAGTAGCATTTGAAACAATCTAATTCTCTGATATATAAAATAGGTTTTTCCTAATTCTCTTCCAGAATGGTAAATTTATAGAGGGAACTGAAGAGTTACTTCTCAGACAGATCAAGGGGTATCACAGCACATCAGTAGTAGCTGTAGTTACAAGTTATTGTCAAACCAGTTCCTGCGAGAACACACACAAAGAGAGTGATATGTGGAGTATCCGGAAAGAAAGGGGCTGTGGTTTCCGGAGGATGAAGAAAGACCTTTTAATATTTTTACTTGGAAGTATTTTAGGATTACTTAAGACTGCTTACCAAATGGCACCTACCGTTTGATTATGAAGAACTTTTACAGGAGTAGAATGTTCTGGACACTCCTCGGAGGTTCTGTTATCGGCTAAGGTTGAATTCGTATCGACCATGTCCACTAAAGCTACACTCAGGTTCACACGTAACGCATAGACAACGAAGAATCCAAAAAATGCCAAGGCTGCTAAGTTGTAACGAGCCGAGCAGCATACTGGAGCTGCAATGAAGATTGGGGCAGGGCTTTAGTTAAAGCGCAAGTTAGACTGTACCGTCTGCGTGATGGCAACGGTTACTGGTCAGAGGTTTACACACACATCAACAAGCATGAGTGTTTTCCTGAGAATATTCTCAGACGAAGCAAATCTAAAAATATTTGTCAAAGAGAATTTGTTCCTGTATCTGTAGTTTTGATAAAAATTTAACACGTGAGAGCATGTTCCTTAAAATATGCAGGTAAAAGTTGTATCAATTTTGCTCAGAAAAATCTCATTCCAAGGTGAACTTGAACCCCTATTCCCAGTCATAAGGATATGGAAGGGAAACACAGGTGAGGGGGCTTAGTGTGTTACTGTTCCTGAACAACTATCTAAAACACGGTCAGTGAGTACTTAGTACTTACAATGACGTGACCAATGTACCACCTACCGCGAGTTTGTAAATACAGGCAAACAGAACAAGACTGAACAACTATCTAAAACACGGTCAGTAAGTACTCTAGTACTTGCAATAATGTGACCAATGTACCACCTACCACGAGTTTGTAAATACAGGCAATTACTGCCAAGACCCGGGTGTGCAGCCTCTCTTGAGAAATTTCTTACCTTGAAGACCATCCTCAGAGGCTGGGTCTGAATTAGAGGCCATGATTCACGCTTAAGGCTATCCTCAGCTAAATATATTCAGGGATCCAGAGCAAACCTGCAGGCTGTGACAGGGCGGCATCTGTGACAGCTGCTGCTACGCCCTCCGGGCCCACAGGAAGAAGGGGAAGAAGCGAAGGCCCCAGGATGATTAAACAATAAAAGGAATGCGGAGTCGGATGGAGGAATCGGAACGGTGGAAGGTGGATCACGTGAGAGGAGGAGTTTGACTTGTTTTTTCTTTTTTACCGAGTTGCAGAATTGGAGGAAGATGGGAATTCAGGAAGCTGACTAAGGGCGATGGGCTGCTTAGTGACAAGGAGAAATCAGCTAACCCAGAGCCTGCACA
>NW_003852502.1:7203644-7207433 GCF_000181295.1 Otolemur garnettii | reverse complement strand
GATGTGGGAGTGAGTGACAGAGAGGGCTGAAGTGTCAGTGACTCTGTTACTCTAACAACTCGGTTTTATGCTGCTATAATTTGTATGTGATCATTCTAGTCTATCCCTATTTGCTGTCACCTTCTTTTACTGTATAGCATTAGTTTTCTCCAAGTGATACTCAACTGGACCTTATGTGAATAAGGTGTGGGGGGTAGAAGCCTGGGAAGGGAAAGAGAAGTGAGTCAATGATTCCCCGTTACTAGTGTGATTGCTTGGAAATGTGACCTGGATGTTACGGATCAGGCAAGTTAACTTTTTGGGGGCAGAGCCAATACTCAGAATATAAAAAGCCAACATGGATGTCACAAAGTGCATAACCATGAAGTTTTAAAAATTATTAAAAATAAACTCTTACTCGCTTTATAAAAACGGCTGCAGACTATAAATCAGTTCTGTGAGACAAATTTTACATTGAAGGGCCCTGGCTCTCCCTTCCCCCTACGCATACTCCCCCCCCCACACACTTACTTTGCAAATTTTCAAACCTTTCAAATGGGAAAGGTTGCAAGAATAGTAGAATAAATACCCACATACCCTCTGTCAGTTGCTAATATTCTGTCACATTTATTTAATCTCTATCTATTTATATAATTAGATAAATAGAAAACACTGTGACACGTCCAGCCTAAATATGGCACCGTGCATTTCCTAACAGTAAAACCTCATCTTGCATAATGACAACACCAAAATTACACTCAGAAAATGTATCTAGTGCTATATTTTACCATATATTTAATAGCGTTATCTAATGCAGGTTTTTTTTTTTTGAGACAGAGTCTCAAGTGTCACCCTGGGTAAAGTGCTAAGGGATCACAGCTCACAGCAACCTCAAACTCTTGGGTTTAAGCAATTGTCTTGCCTCAGCCTCCCAAGTAGCTGGGACTACAGGTGCCTGCCACAATGCCCGGCTAGTTTTCGTTGTTGCAATTGTCATTTTCTTTTCCTTTTTTTTCTTTCTTTTTTTTTTTTTTAATGGAGACAGAGTCTTACTTTGTGATCTTCAGTAGAATACTGTGGAATCATAGCTCACAGCAACCTCTGCCAACCCCTAGGTCCTTGGGTTTAAGTGATTCTCTAGTCTCAGCCTCCCAAGTAGCTGGGATTACAGGTGCCTGCCAGAATGCCTGGCAATTATTTGGTAGAGACGGGGTCTCACTCTGGCTCATATGCTGGTCTCGAACCTCTGAGCTCAGGGCAATCCACTCGTCTTGGCCTCCCACAGTGCTGAGACAACAGGTGTGAGCCACCACGCCCAGCCTGTTGTTGCAGTTGTCATTGTTGTTTAGCAGGCCTGGGCTGGGCCTGCCTCGGTGTATGTGGCTGGCACTGAGCTCCGGGCACCGCCTAATGCAGAGTTTTTATGCTAGTTTTTCCTGTTGTTCCCAAGGGCTTTTTTCTTCTCTTATAATCTAGATCCATATCTTAAACCATGCACAAGAATAAACTTACAATTGATCAGAATCTCAATGTAGAGCATGAAACTTTGCAGTACTAAAGGAAAACATGAGGGCTGGGCGCAGTGGATCACTCCTGTAATCCTAGCACTCTGGGAGGCCAAGGTGGGTGAACCACCTGAGCTCACAGGTTCCAGACCAGCCTGAGCCAGAGTGAGACTCTGCTTCTAAAAATAGCCGGGTGTTGTGGTGGGCGCCTGTAGTCCCAGCTACTTGGGTGGCTGAGGCAAGAGAATCACTTGCACTCAAGAGTTTCAGGTTGCTGTGAGCTGTGACACCACAGCACTCTACCAAGGATGACAAAGGGAGACTCTTGCCTCAAAATAAATAAATAAGCAAAATAAATAGGAAAACATGAGTTAATAGTTTCATAACTTGTGTGTAGTGAAAAAAATTAAAAAGATATTAAAAAAAGAAAAATTTTATTTCACATAAGTATAGAAGTACGGCAAAACATGCCTGAGAATTTGGGTAATCTTTGAAATTGATATAACAAAAAAAGGATGCCTTCACGACCAAGGGAGAGGACATCCATCCATCAAGCATCTGCCTAAAGTCACGTGTACAGCAAAATTACACTTGCATAATGAACGCAGTGCCCGTCAAAACAAACACTGGCTCCTAAAATATGATTTAAACTTAAGAATGAGGGTGTAACTGTAA
The DNA here is from genome assembly GCF_000181295.1 of Otolemur garnettii. Classification (NCBI taxonomy): domain Eukaryota; kingdom Metazoa; phylum Chordata; class Mammalia; order Primates; family Galagidae; genus Otolemur; species Otolemur garnettii. The sequence goes on along the minus strand of NW_003852502.1, from coordinate 7,205,274 downwards.
GAACACAGACTAATTTAGAGTGGGACTTGGGTGGTAACTTCAGCTCTGATTTTCACTGGCTGTACGTGTGAAGATTAAAGGCACTTCTGCAGGTCGGTACAGCGGGCGCTCCGTAAAGCCCAGTCTCTCTCCTTTTCACCCTGGAGAAGGTTAGACCAGTGAGGTAAGGTACTAGGTGGGTGTGGGGTGTGTGTCCAACAAAGACAAAGGAGGCACACGGATCTGCTTGTGGGGAGAGGGCACCTGGGGATGGCTTTGTGGAGAAAGAATATTGGAATCTTCACCAGGGAGCAGGAAGTCACCAGACAGGACAGAGGAGGGAGCATGAAGGATGGGAGAGCGGGAGACTCGATGATGGTCCGGGGTGGCTGGACTGTGTACAGGGATCACCGTGAGAACTAACACTATCGAGTGGGATGGTGGGGGTTGAGTTTAATAACCTCAAATTATGGCTCATAGTTATTGAATGCCTCCTGTGTGCTGGGCCCCAGTCCAGGCGTTTTGCCTGCATTAGTTCTTACTCAGGTTAGCTGAAGACCCGTCAGATGGTTACAACAGTGCTTAGCACCTAGTGCTTTACTATATTTTCCAGACTTGGGGTTATTTCTTATTTTTCAATTGTGAGAAACTGGGATTTGGGAAAAGAAAGAAGCTGTCAGCAGCTTTTCAAGGGCCCTTGAGGTTCCCAGAGACACACACAGGAATGCCGAGTGAGCAGGTGGCCTCGGGACGAGGGCAGCAGCCATCTGCCCTGGAGTGTAACCCCCACACGGCGCACCTGCGCTCGGGGAGGGGAGTGGCTGTGATGGCAAAGTAGCGGGAATTGAGTGTACTGGCAAGAGGATGGTTTTGGATTCTGATTCTGACCCAAGAAGAATGTGGGATAATGGACACATCCAACCGTCTGTGAGGGCAGGAGCTTTTGTTCTCTTTTGTCCACTGCCCCACACCTCCAGGGCCTAGGGCAGCCTCTGGGAGAACTGGTATACAATCATTTTTATGTCTTGAAAAGAGAGAAGTGTCTCCTGATAGAATTCTACCTAGGGAGTACTCAAACTCTAGATCTAGCAATTTCCAATCTCCAGTAAGCGCAGCAGGGCAGAATATGTTAAATGACAACTCAGGGATACAAATGGGAAGGGAGAGGCAGGGAGAGGGACGGGAACCAACGGGTTAAAAGAGACTTTATTTTTTTGAGACAGTCTCACTTTGTTGCCCTTGGGTAGAGTACCGTGGTGTCATAGCTCACAGAAACCTCAAACTCTTCTCCTCAAGTGGTTCTCTTGCCTCGGCCTCCTGAGCAGCTGGGACTACAGGTGCCTGCCACAACACCTGGCTATTTTTAGAGAGGAGGTCTCACTCTTGCTCAGGGTGGTCTCGAACATGTGAGCTCAGGCAATCCACCTGCCTCGGCCTCCCCAGGGTGCTAGGATTACAGGCGTGAGCCAGGTAAAAAGAGACTAGAAACACATTTCAATCACTGGAAGCAAAGAACATTACTGAGATCCTGATTTGAACAAACTATATTATGACACAATTGGGGAAATAGGAACACTGAATTAGTATTGTATAAGGATTAATTTCATTTGTAGTGATAATAGTATTGTAATTATGTTTAAAAACTTTTTTT
>NW_003852502.1:7195473-7203375 GCF_000181295.1 Otolemur garnettii | reverse complement strand
GTTTAAAAACTTTTTATCTTTTAGAGACACACAACCAAACATTCCATATGAAATAGCATGATACATGGGATTTGCTTCAAAATATACGACGTGTACGGACGTAAGGACAAGTGGAAGGAGAGCAGCTGTGAGTTGGTCACACGGGGTCCATTCCGTACTGCTCTCTATGGTTGTTCATGTGGGAACGTCCCCATTAACAAAATGAAGGGACAGATGAAGTCAGAGAGCAGTCAGAGCAGGGTCGTTTCACGGCAGCTGTGGTTAAACAGTCACAGCAGATGACAAGACACAAAGGTGACCAAAGGAGGGAAGGATGTCATTAGACATGTAGGGGTGAGAGAACTGAGGAGACCTGTGACAGATGGGACGTCACCAAGGATAAGACGATGGAGGAGCGTCAGGTGGCCAAGTCTCTGAGGAATGAAGCAGCATGTGGGAGGGGGAGGTGACGGCCACACTGCAGGGGAGGGGGTCTAGCTGGAAGGCTTCAAGAGGTCATCAGTGTGGAAGAGGGAGTCACCAGCCCTGTCAGTTAGTGTGAGCCATGACAATCATCACCCCCCATTCAGAAGGAAGTGGGAGAGGTTCCCCCGAAGGCAGGCTTCTGATGAAGCAAGCAGGGGCAGGCGGTGAGTGAGGGGAGGCTGGTGAGAATCAGAGGGCGTCTTGGCATTTGGTCATCATGGAAGGATTTGGCAGGGTCACAGGCAGAGCAGACCTGGGACTGAGGGGCTGAGAAGGAGCGACAACTTTCTCTGGAGGACAGTGGGTGCTGGACTCAGTGAGCACCCCAGGGTATTGCATTAAAAAAATTTATTACCTAAAATGGATACGATAGGTTTTGCTAAGGAAAAGAGTAATATTCAACTACTCTACCCCCACCCATGAGTAATTCCTCCTGATAAGTCCTGATGTATTCCTGGTTCTCAAATTAAATCCACTGATGTGAAAACAACGAAGTGCTTTAAATGGACCCGGTTCCGTCAATATGAAAACCGATTATCACGACATGACCCCAGCCCAGTTCCCTCATTTGTACTATTGTCACGCAGTACCTGCACCCCGTATATCACATTTGCCTGTATTCACACACAAAGCATCTCTGTGAAACTCAACCTTAGTAACTGAAGCTTGGGTGTAAATCCTGCCTCTCCTTTAACAGAAGAGTAAAATAAATCAACCACAACAAAGGACAGGTATGATAAGCTAGAAAAGCACAAGTTCTAAAAGAGTGTGACAGTGAAGAACAGGGCCCTGATTTTCCATGCATAGCTGAGGAATGCCAGCTCAAAGCCACCCCAAAATGGCCTTTGAGGCTGCTGCGGCTGCCAATGAACGACCGTAATAGCAACCACTGCTGTATGTCAGCCAGGCTCCAAGTACTTTCCATTAGCTCATTTAATCCTCACAAGAACCCTATTATTGAGTAAATTATTTTCCCTCATTGAGACATAAAGATAGCACAGAGAGGTTAGGTAACATGGTAAAACTCTAAGTAGTTAGTGGAGCTGTGACTGGGAATTAGGCACTTGTCTCCACAACTATGCTCTCTCTTCCCGCACAGAGAAACATCTTAGATGCCCTAACAAAGTAAACTTTCCATGGTGGTGGAATGCCAAAGGTTTATGTGTGGGAGGGGAAGCTTTGCTCTTCTTCACCTAATTTTCTCCCTTTCTTCTACATAATTAGGCAGAAAACCTACAGGCATCATCAGCATAAGCCAGGCTCCCTCCCCCAGGGGCATCTCCGACTTCCCTGGGGCTCAGTGGAAGCAAAGGCTGGACAGAAAAACTAAAGCTGGCTTGCTGAGCATTTTATCAAATCATAGCAAACTGGGAAATATTCATTCTTAAACAGCAAACATTTTAACTTTAGCTCTCTTAACAAAGAAAGAAGCACTGTATAATTTAAAACCATGTCCTTTTATTTATGGTGGGGTGGGAAGCTAACACTTTTGAAGGGCCAAGCGAAAATGATAAAGCATTTTGCAAGTAGACATTTCTCGACTGTCATGTAAATGTGGCAGTGTTGTGTCCAGGAAGGAGGACAGAACTCACATCCAGGAGAACTCAGGCCAGGCCTTACTGTCATCATGTGTAATCTTGCGCAGTTTGGGTCGTTAACCTCTCTCGTGCCTGCACCTAAGTGACCCTCCCCTAGATGGTAGTCTTTGAGGCCTTTTTACTGTTGTAAAAGTTTATGATTTTGACATTTTATCAGCCTTTCTCTTCTGAAAAACAAAACGAACTATATCCTTAGGCATAGATAAGGTAATCTCATACCAGAAACAAACATAAAAGATAAGTAAGGTCCATTTAAGTGTACGGAAAGGGAACTTTTAAGGGTGGCTAAAGCCCAAACTTAAAAATCTGGTTGGAAAGTTCTTTTTATTTTATTATTATTATTTTTTTGCACATATCTATACCTTATTAAACATGCAAACAAAATACATACAACATAAATTCGTCTTTTAAAAAATATGTCTGAGGGTCCTCTTGTTTTCCCCTATTAGATCATACGTTATTGATAACTAATGCTAGTTAGCTGGGCCCAGGCACTGCTGAGAGGTAATTGAGGTAACCCCTGGTACTTCTATAAACATGTTACATCTGTCTCTGTCTTTTTCACTTCACTTCTCCTCTTGTCCTGCGCAGATGCCTCCGACACATGACTTAATTTAGAATATTGCTGACCCTGTAACATTAGGTTCCTCCTCTATAAAACCTTTATCATAACTTAAGTGGCAAATATAATGTGTTGCTGCTATTTCCACTTCACTTGCTCTCCAGTGAGTTTGTAAACAGGGAAACTAAGAAGAAATGACTATAGTGAAGGTGGCCACTTCAAGCCAGGAAGAACAGGGCTAATGTCAAAGATCCACACATTTAACTTATAAATTAAGCAGGGATGGCTTGTACAAGTGATGCTATGAGCTAATTTTTTCTTTTTCAATTAACTGTCTTGAAGTGTAATTTACATGACAAATGTACACAACTGTCCATCCCGATCACGATGAAGATGTGGAACTTCTCTGTCACCCCCCAAAGTAGGCTGGTTCCTGTCTCTAGACCATTCTCTCTGCCCACTCTTCCTGCACCCACTGATCCTTTCTGTTATTACGTACAGTGCTAGTTTTGCTTGTTCTAAGACCTTCATATTAGTGGAATCATATACATTAAGCTGGTGGCTTCTTTAGCTCAGTATGTTTCTGAGATTCACTCAAGTTGTAGTGTTTGTGAACAAACAATAGTTTGTTCCTTTTTATTACTGAGGAATGCTTCATTGTTCAGATATATCACAGTTTATCCATTCACCAGTGGACGGCTACCTAGGTCATTTCCAGTTTTTGACCAATATGAACAAAGCTGCTATAAACATTGTGTGGTCATACGGTGATGTATGTTTAACTTTAAAAGAAACTGCCTAGTAATTTTCCAAAGATGGGCCATTCTGCATTGTTACTAGAGTTCTCCCATATCCCCACCAACATTTGGTATTCACAGCCTTTTTGGTTTTAGCCATTGTAGGGAGTGCAAAAATGGCTGACTGTAGTTTTCATCTGCATTTTCCTGACAATTAATTTTTAACATTTGAGTTAATTTTTTTATTCACACAGAGTGCTACTCTGTTGCCCTGGTTAGAATGCAGTGGTATGATCATAGCTCACCACAGCCTTAAACTCTTGGATTTTCTGAATAGCTGGAACTACAAGCCCAGCACCACCATGTCCAGCTATTTTTTTCTACTTTTAGTAGAGATAGGGTCTCACTCTTGCTCAGGCTGGTCTCCAACCCCTGACCTCAAGCAGTCCTCCCACCTTGTCCTTGCAGAGTGCTAGGATTATAGGAATGAGCTGCAGAGCCTTGACTGGGTTAAAGTTTGATTATATATATTTTCCAGAATATAGTTGGTTCTAGGAAATGCCTTTTTTAAAAAAATTAAATCATAGATGTGTACATCAATGCAGTCATAGGGTACAATGTGCTGGTTTTATATACAATTTGAAATATTTTCATTGAACTGGTTAACATAGTCGTCATGGCATTTTCTTAGTTATTGTGTTAAGACGTTTATACTCTACATTTAGTAAATTTTGCATGTACCCTTGTAAGATGCACCATAGGTGTGGTCTCACCGAATACTCTCTCTCCACCCATCCTCTCCCTTCCCTCCCTCTCCCCATATTTTTGGGCTATAATTGGTTTCACAGTAGGGCTGAGTACATTGGATACGTTTTCTTCCATTCTTGAGATACTTTGCTAAGAAGAATATGTTCCAGCTCCATCCATGTAAACATGAAAGAGGTAAAGTCTCCATCTTTCTTTAAGGCTGCATAATATTCCATGGTGTACATATACCACAGTTTATTAATCCATTCGTGGGTCTACGGGCACTTGGGCTTCTTCCATGACTTAGCAATTATGAATTGGGCTGCAATAAACATTCTGGTACAAATATCTTTGTTATAATGTGATATTGACCTTCTGGATATATATCTAGTAGAGGAATTGTAGGCTTGAATGGCAGGTCTATTTTTACATCCCTAAATGTTCTCCAAACATCTTTCCAAAAGGAATGTATTAGTTTGAATTAGTAAATATCTTTTTTTTTTTTTTTGAGACAGAGCCTCAAGCTGTTGCCTGGGTAGAGTGCTATGGCTTCACTGCTCACAGCAACCTCCAACTCCTGGGCTCAAGCGAGTCTCCTGTCTCAGCCTCCCAAGTAGCTGGGACCACAGGTGCCCGCCACAACGCCCGGCTATTTTTTGGTTGCAGCCATTATTGTTGTTTGGCGGGCCGGGCTGGATTCGAACCTGCCACCTTAGGTGTATGTGGCTGGTGCCTTAGCTGCTTGAGCCACAGGCTCCGAGCCTAAAGATCTTTATTATAGCAAAGAAATATAAGATTTTAACAGTATGTGAAACAAGAAAAGATCAGTTTGTGGGACTAAGTATGATTCCCAGTTGAAACCTCACTATGGTACAGTATTTAGACTGAGCATTGATTAAAATGAACTCCCAGAGGCTGTATGGAGCCATAACGTTGCCACCTGTGCTGCCACCAGCTGGTAACATTAAAAACAAATGACAAAGATAACAGAAAACTATACAGTTCCTGGTCAGCAAAAGTCAAACTTGCAATTCAGCTCTCATGCATACATCTCTGAAACTGCAGAATGCACTCAGACTAACTTGCTCTTTAACTTGCACTACTTTGAAGGAAGTTACATTACAAACTGAAATAACAAAGTATTTTAATTTCCCCAAAGCAGGGAAGATGCTTTGTGAAGCACCTCCTTCTCGGTTTTTTGCAGGACCTCTGGCAAATTACCTTAGAGCTCTATAGATATCCTATCTTGAGGATAATCAAACTGTTTCCTAACTCCAACTGGACGTCTAGACGGGAAAAAAGGAAATGTCTGCAATATCTTAGTCTCCTCTGCACAAGATCAAGATATTCGCTGGGTCATGCAAGAAACTGCCCTCCGCATACTCACAAGTGCTCACGTCAGTCTTTTTTTTGTCTCCGCTCCCACCCGAGGAGCGACCAGATCATGTGCTGGCGGATAAGCAGTCGCGGAAACCTGGCGGTGACAGGGTAGGAGACGGAGCGGCCCCGCCGGCCCTCGGCCAACTGATTTGCCGGATCCTCCCCAATTCGCTCTCACCCTGGGGTCCCCGCTCCGCCCCGTTGCCCACTGCCGCGGAGATTGTCTCCCAGTTCCCTGTTTCGCGGGGTCCCCAGCTCAGCACTACGGAAAACCAACTCGAGTCTGGCGCCAGCGCATCTAGCCCCTCCCGCCAGGCCCCGCCGCGCTGCACCTGCCGAGGACCCCGCCCGACCTCCGGGTCAGGGTCCCCCACTCCGGGGCGCTGGTGGGGCTCTGGGCTCCGAGGCGGGCAGAGACTGATGGGGCCCTGAATAGGCGCCCCCTTCTCGAGTCCCCTCGCAGCTCTGGCCCCGCCAGCCCGGGGTGCAGGTAGCCTCTCAGCGCTCGCCCCGGGACCGGCGCCCGCCCCAAGCCCCTAAACCTCCGGGCCGCTTACCGGCTTCGAACCGCAGGGCGCCCTGCAGGAGGGGCGTGCTGTCCGTGTGCTCCTCGTCATCGTTCACTGCCAAGCCGGGACCTGGGGACTTCATGACATCTACGGGGAGCAGGTGTGCTAGCTACCTGGCAGAAGGGAGCGCTGGGGCCCCACAGTACAAGCCCCGGGGCCAAGTCGGTGGGGGCAAGGCGGGCGGGGGCACGGGGACCGCCCCCGGGTTGGCACCGCCCACCGGACACGTCGTGTCACCGCCGCCCCGCCCACGCCGCCATCTTAGGTTTGGGCAGCACGGTCAGGGTTGGGCGGGGTTCCGCTAGCGCGGGCTGGTGGGAAGAAGGCGGCGCCGGCTCCCCTGCCTCGCCGCCCTGCGCGGGGGCTGTTGTCCCAGTAAAGTGCGTGTAGCCAGCCTGGGCTGGGGGCGGGGACTTGAACCGCGCGTGATTGAGGGGACGGCTGCGGGGGGACCAGGGAGGGCGGTGGCCGTGAGCTTTTGACGCCGGGTGGTCTTTGTGCTGTCTGCCCGGTGAGGGCATCGTGTCCCTACAGGAGCCTTCGAGGTAGAAGGACAGTGCACGGGAATATATTATGCTGAGACATACGAAATGGTCGATTTTACAGGCAAAAATAAACCAGTGTAGGCATTTTCATATGGTTGCAACTGTGGAATCCCCTGATGTATACGAGTGTGTTAAATCTTTGCGGTTTAACACCGACAGAGTGTGCTGGCATTTGCTGACTCCGAGACCGTGAAACCAGGAAAACTAGGCAGCGAGGCCACCCGCCTTGGGGCAGATCTGGGGTCGCTGGTGGGACCACGGGCCGTCCGGCAGCTGTCACGGGTAATACAGGCTGTCGCGCAAACGAGGCGAGGTGTAGCTCTCAGAGAGTTGGGGTGGGCAGGGAAGACTCAGAAGCCAGGAGAGAGCTTTGGCCAGGTTCACCGGGGAACCGAGGGGAGGATCCGTTGCCCAGCAAGGAGGGTGAGGATTTCTGAAGGCCTCCCCAACTCCCAGATTAGTAAATACGAGGAAAGATTTCAAGTTAAAACAACAAACTAAGGCTTATTTTAAATCTCTGATCTGAAGGTTGTAGAAAAAGACCACCCCACCTTGGCTATGGGGTGGATCACGTGGTGGATCCTTTAAAAATGTAGACTGGATTCAGCAGGTCTGGGGTGATGGGTAATTATGTGGGTCAGCGTGGAGTTTGATTTTAAATAAGGTTAATACTGAAATCAATGAACTTTGAGTAATTCTGGTTGCCCTCCATAATGTGGGTTGGCCTCATTCAATCAAAAAACAAAAAACCCTCCCAGTGGAGGGTCTTCCGACGTCATCTGCACCTACTGTCCCCTCTGAGTCCCTAGGGTTGGTGCTATGGGTTCTTTTGAGTCTGGAGTCCGCAGACCTATATTGTGTGAGTCGGCACCAGCGTTATAGTCTCTCTCCTCTCTCCGCTCTTTCCTGCCCCACTTCCTTATGCCACTCTCTCTATCTCTATTGGTTTTATTTGTTTGGGAAGCCTAATACATCTGAGATTGTGTATTGCTAACAAGCACCCAGACGACCCAAGTTAGAGAGGAATAGCAAGGTTACAGAAGACCTGGGCCAGGAAACAGATTCCAACAGACTTGAATGATTTCAAACCAAAGAAGGTCTTTTTTTAAAAATACAGTTTTTTAGTTTGGAAGTTTTAGGTTAACGGAAAAGGTGGAAAGACAGTACAGCAAATTCTCCATACCCTTTGCTTTGTTTGACCTGGTAAGATCTTGATACCGGAAAAGTGGCACCCCAACCAGTTCAGCCGAGCAGGGCCTGGGGGATCTGCCACTTCTGTCTTGGTGGCAGCAGCCGGCA
>NW_003852502.1:7144233-7191893 GCF_000181295.1 Otolemur garnettii | reverse complement strand
CCTGCAAAGAGGCTTGGTCCTTTGTAAGAGCTGTAGCTGTAACACCTCCGCTGCTGATCCTGCCTTACAAAGAGTCTTGGCCCTTTGCTGATCTCTGCCCTGCAAAGAGGCTTGGTCCTTTGTAAGAGCTGTAGCTGTAACACTTCCGCTGCTGATCCTGCCCTACAAAGAGGCTTGGCTCTTTGTAGGAGTTGTAACACTTGAGCTGTAGCTGTAACACCTCCGCTACTGATCCTGCTCTACAAAGAGGCTTGGCCCTTTGTAAGAGTTCTTTTCATAAGAGTTCTAACACTCGTATCCTGCCCTGCAAGGAGGTTTGGTTCTTTGAGCTGTAAATAAAACCTCGCTGTTCATTCTATGGTCTATCGATTTCATTCATCGAATCGTTGAGACCAAGAGCCTGGAAATCCAGTGTTAAAAATCCGGTATCAATCTTAGTTTCTGATGATACCTTTGGCACAACTAAGGACACAATATCGATAGGTTATTCTTAATCAAAGTTCACATTTAATCTGGATTTATTTAGTTTTTACCTAATATCCTTTTTCTGTTCCAGGATCCTACCCAGGATGCTGTGTAACATTCAGTCATCATGTCTCAGACTGCCCTTGGTTTTGGCTGACTTTGACAGTTTGGTAGAGTCCTGGTAGATTTTATAGAAAGTATCTCAATTTTTTTTGTCTGGTGTTTTTCTTATAATTAGACTGGTGTCATGGGGGGAAAGGCCAAAGAGGTAAAGCGCCATTCTCATGGTAAAACTTCCAGGGAATTTGCTAGAACATGCCCTGTCAACATACCCTATCACCAGTGGGGTGATACCCTATCACCGAATGTGCTGGAACCCACCCTATCAACATAACCTATCACCAATGATTATCATTGGTGGTGTCAAGCTTCATCGCCAACTTGAGGTTGTGTTTGTCAGGTTTTTTGCCCTGCAAAGTTATTCCCCTCTCTGCCCACCACATCACCCACCCATGTAGCTGGGACTATAGAGGTACATTACCGTGTTGGGGTAATTTATTTTTTTGTACAGACAGAGTCTCACTCTGTTGTTCAGGCTGTTCTTGAACTCTGGACCTCTAGTGATCTTCCTGTCTTGGCCTCCCAAAGTACTAGGATTATAGGTGTGAGCCTATCGCGCCCAGCCTCAGTCAGTTACTTACGTTAGTATGAAGTCATGGCTATGTATTTTATGCTTGGTTTATAACCGAACACTACATTACTTATTTGGTGCTCAGATTGCTCCAGCTTTGGGGACCGGGAGTTCTTTCGGTTGGCTCCTGGGCCTGTTTCACACGTGTTTTGAGCACTGCCTTCCTTTCAGGCTCATCTTGTGTGTTCCTGTTCCTTCCACTTCCCCAAGGAGAATGATATGAGATACTAGACCTGGGCCCTGGGTGCACTTCCTACCAGCGTGTCATTGATTTTGGGCCTAGTGGAGGTATTTGAGTGTTTGTTTTGTGATCTTCCCAAGAGGAGATTTATTTTTAATTAATTAATTTATTGGTCTTCATCCGGAGGACTGAGGGAAGAATTTTTTTTAGTCTTTGATGACATCTCTTTTTTTTTTTCCCCTTATATCTGGCATTTACTTCCTAATTGCCAGCTACCTTAGAAGATGGTTATTGATGTTATTTGTTTAGTTTTTAGTTGGTAACTCTGTTCTTTACCAATATTCAAGACCAGTGTTATTTAGTATAACCATAATGCAAAATAATAGGTGAAATTAATTTTACTTAAAAAATTTTTGAAGTTAATATTATGTTATTAATGGGTGGAGGGAGGGGGTTTGGAGGGATCACTTCTGAGGTTTATCTTACAGGGGTACAGGTGAATCTTTCTAAGAGTAGAATGTGAACGTTTTAAAACAATAACTGAGAAAATGACATGAAGGCTGTGTTGACCAGTTTGATGGAAGTATTTTGGATTGCATGTGAAAACCCCACATTGTACCCCAGAAGTGCATTAATGTACATAGTTACCATTCAATTAAAAAAAAATTATGTTATCTAACCTAATGTATGAAAAATACTATCAATTCAACATGTAATCAATAAAAATTATTAAGGAGATAAGCTCTTTTCCCCAGTTCAAACTCTGTACAACCCAATGTGTAATTTGTGTTTACAGTGTATCTCCATGAGGATTTGCCACATTTCAAGAGCTCAGTAACCAATAACTACGTGGGATGTGGGACAGCAGAGCACGTGACGCCTCCCTGGCCCCCAGTCCTGTCTTTAGATGGAAAGGAGTATCTTCTGGGGAGAGTGCCTAGTTCTAAAGCCTCTAGCTGTTTTGCTCTTTTGTAAAATGAAGATAAGAGTAAAAACAATCTCACAGTGGTGTTGTGAGGATTAAATAATTAAATTAGGTAATCACGTACATCACAATACAGTACTTGGTGGGCGGTAGGTCTTACTATGTGTCTGGGTTAGCAAATATTAGTGTTATTATTTTTTTTGGTTAAATTTCTTTGTAAAATGAGAATACCCATTTTAGGAGCTCCCATTTGATTTTCATTGTATCTCTTATAAGATGCATGTCACATTCTACGTAGAATTTGTACTTACTAGTTGGTTGTTTAACTGTCTTAGTTTCCCTTTATGACTGTGGCCCCCTAAGAGGTGGGTGCAACCTGAGCAGTTCCTAACGCTGGTCCTTTCACTGTGCTCTTTGTGTCCGCAGAGCCTCAGCATGTTGGTCTAGGGGAGCTAAGGTGAGAATTTCAAGTAGTAGGAATTTATGGGGTAGAAAGTTGGATGGAGGGACAGATACTTGAACTATTAACTTAGAAAAGATAAAACTGATAAAGGAATTTTTTGTGAACAATGTGGTCCTGTAAAATTATCCTTGTCTAAATCCCAGGATTTTCACCCACCACAATGCCTGGCTATTTTTTGTTGCAAGTGTCATTGTTGTTTGGCTGACCCAGGCCTCATTTGAACCCACCAGCCTCCGTGTATGTGGCTAGTGCTGTAACCACTGTGCTATGGGCAGGGAGCCTGTGGTTTTGAATCTTTGAGATTTGTATCTATTTTCTTCAAATTTTATCATCTGGCTATGTAGGAAGAAACATTTCACCATTTGGAGACCTTTTCCTCAAAGAGTGTAGAGAATTAAAGTCTGTGGATAATTTTCTCTCATAATATTGTCACTTTTACAGGATTATTAATCAAAATGTTTGCTCAGAAAATAGACTGATGCAGAGAAGAAACATTAAAACTTTAAGTACTTCACACATCATCTTAACTAAAGGAATGACCTAATGTAATTATTTGAGGAGGAGTGTTAATATATTTTTAAAAGACTGGGCATGTGGCTCATGCCTGTAATCCTGGCACTCTGGGAGGCTGAGGCAGGGGGATTACCTGAGCTCACAGGTTTGAGAGTACTCTGAGCAAGAGTGAGACCCAGCCTCTAAAAATAGCTGGCAGGTCATTGTGGCAGGTACCTGTAGTCCCAGCTACTTCGGAGGCTGAGGCAAGAGAATCGCTTGGGCCCACGAGTTTGAGATTGTTGTGAGCTGTGACACCATAGCACTCTACTGAGGGTGACAAAATGAGACTCTGTCTCAAAAAAAAAAAAAAAAGAATAAATATATATATGTATATATATTTATAGATATACTTTTCTATGAAGTGTCAGACTTCTCTCCACTTTAATGCATTGCCCGTGTAGTACTTCTTTTTTTCCCTGTGGGATAATCATCTCTGTGGATTTCGACGTTCTCTCTCTACAATGTGGATTGGGTACTGTTGTCCCTTTATCGAAACCTTTTAGTGGTAGTTTATTGCTTACATGTTCACATCTTTTTCTTTTTCTTTTCAGTGTGGTCTAGCTGAGTTATTCACATCTTTTAATTGTATAGCCCATCAAAAGTTTTAAATGTGCACTGGTCTGGGTAAAAAGCTGTGATATCTTGGTTATAGCCATATACTTCTATAACAAAAAACAGATTAACAAGAGAAAAGAATAGCAAATTTAACCAAAGTTTTATATGACATGGGAGTCTTCAGAAATGGAGACCCAGTGATTCTGCAAAAATATCTCTTTTCATGTTTAGCTTCGATGAAGGATGGACAGCTGTGTAGAATGTGAATGGACATTGGGTGTGACCTGAGGGAAGTAGTTTGACTGGGGAAAACCCAGCAAGGCTTGTCTGTCGAGAGTCTTCTTGGCCTCTCGGTGTAGCATTCCTTCCTCCTGGGTGTCCTCGATATGGGGCCGGATGCCTCTGGAATGAGGGAAAAGAGAGAAGTTGCCTTTCTAGGTTTTATGGCTTGCTGTGGGGAATGAGTTCTGGTTTTTGTGGCTCACAGTGAGGAAGAGGAGTTCAGATTTCTAGGACTTGTTTTGAGACAGAAGGAGGCATGGGAGACAGGAGGCCAGGAGAAGGTCAGAGAGACTTTGATTCTGAGGTTGCACCTGAGGCCTTCCATTCTCCTTTAGCTCAGAGCACTCAGCATGCAGAAGCACTGTACTCTGGGGCATTGTTTTCTGAGCCCTCAACACACCCAGCGCGTACATATATTTCTCTACAAATTATATACTCACCCTCTTTCTCTTTCCAACAGACACTACAAACAACAGACATTTAAAATTAAGAAGGAGGAATTACAAACTACCCCTTCAACAACAGATTAATAACTGGGTATGTAAGGAATGCAAACAACTGACTAGCAAAAATTCCGAATAATCTAGATAAAAAATGAACCAAAGACCTGAATAGATGTATCTCTAAATAAGACATCCAACAGGTATGTGAAAACAGTCTCAGTATCACTAATCAACTGAGTAATGCAAATCAAAACCACAGTGAGATGTTATCCTGCCCCAGCCAGAATGGCTGTCATCAAAAAGACAAATAACAAATGCTGATAAAGATTCAGAGAAAAGGGAACTCTTACACTCTGTTGGTGGGAACGCAGATTAAAGCAGCCACAATGGAAACGATATGTAGGTGCCTCAAAAAACTAAAAATAGATCTACTGGATGATCCAGCAATCCCACTGCTGGGTATAAACATACAGGAATTCAGTAGATGGATGAGAGATCTACACGTCTGTATTTATTGCAGCATTATACACAATAGCCAAGAAATGGAAACCCTAAGTGTCTAACAATGGATGAACAGATGAAGAAAATGTGTGTGTGTGTGTGTGTGTACATATGGCATATATCCACAATGGAATTTTATTCAGCCATAAAAAATAGGAAATTCTGTCATTTGCAGCAACATGCATGAAACTGGAGGCATGTTAAGTGGAATAAGCCAGGCTCACAAAGACAAATAGTGTGTGTTCTCACTCATATGCAGGAGCTAGAGAAGTGGATCTCATGGTGGTAGAGAGTTGAATGGTGGTCATAGGAGGCTGGGAAGGGTAGAGGTCAAGGAAGGATAAGAAGAGGTTAGTTAATAGGTATAGAAATGCAGTTAAAATGAATAAATTCTAGTATTTGATAGGACAGTAGGGAGATTATAGTTAATAAAAATTTATTGTGTATGTCGTAAGAGCTAGAAGAGAATAATTGGAATGTTCCCAACAGAAAGAAAAGATAAACGTTTGAGCCTTTATCTGTTACTCTGATTTGATCGTGATACACGCATGCCTTATCAAATAACACATGTACCTCCAAAATATGTACAACTGTTACATACCAATTGAAAAAGTCGTATAAAAACTTATAAAGGAGGAGAGACGGTAACTATAAATGTTCTGATTTTCCCCTAGATTATTATGGCCATGCTCTTGGGCCAGTGCACCCCACTTTGGAGACCACCTGTCTAGAGGTGGCAAATTCCTTAGTGGGGAACATGAGGCTTGTACGAACTGCCCCCAATGCGTTTCCAGCCTCGCCTTCCACGGCTCTTGCGTCCTGCTCCATGATTTACACGTTGTTCTACTCTTTGACCCTGATATGTATCGTGTTTCCCCTGTGTTGTTCCCGCTACCTGTTTGCTTCTCTCTGTGTGTTAAGTTCTTAATTGAGGCTAACATGTCACTATCTTTTGACGATCTTTAATGATCTCCCTCTCACTCTGTTCTCACGTATAGTAGACGTGTGTTTGTTGTAGCACCTCGGGCTGGGTTGCCTAAGACAGTTTAATGGTGTGAGTCGTTCTTTGAGAGCCGAGATCTGGACTTATCTTCCATTTTTAGCTCTAAGAAGAGAGAGCAAACATTTATGGGGCCCCTGTCTCAAGTGAGACCTGTCTGGGTTACTGTAGGGGTACATAGATATATAACTTGGTTTCTGCCTTCAAGTATCTTATAAGTGAAATGTACCTTGAAGGAAATAGTTCTTCATACTATTCAAAGGAAATATAAAACTGTTTCCCTTTATAGAAGTTACAGGACATAGTTTTAGTTTCTGTTTTCCAGACAGCAGTTGGCATATGGCTAATGTCTCCCAGAGGAAGAATGATCATATCTCAGGAAGGAGTTTCAAAAATGGAGAGTCTGGACACACTTTCCCACATCCTGATTCCTCTAGGCTGCTGCGCTGTCAGATGTCCCCAGACAGTGTTGGAAATCTACACAAAACAAGACAGGCGAAGGTGCGGTTTGTGTTTATGTCATAGCACACACTCCTGTTTTCAGAGCAGGAGTTTGAATTTCCTCAGTGCTTCACAACCTGACAACCGGGCAATTCTTTTACATCCTCAAGAGACATCGGTATTATAACCATTTTAAAGAGGGAAACTAAGAGATGGCAATTGAATGAAGTGATCTGTCGAAGGTCAGGGAGAGCCCCTGTTAGAGTTCAGATTTATTGCTTGTCCTGGTCTTCACATCCTGAGATGGTGCTTCTTCACAATTCCCTTAATTTTCTATACCTTGGTATCTTAAAACTGGGAGCAATATTTCACTTAACCTTGGAGTTCATGTCAATTATAAAGATATAATATGTGGTCAACTGCTGAGTACAAATTATAAGGCCTTTTGTGTGTCGATTTCAGTTACTTGCTATAGGGGAGCTGAGAAAGTTGCCACTTCAGAAAGAAAAAGGTACAAGTACTATTGGCTCTGTGAAGAGTCTGGAAGAGATTATTGTCTCAAATTTAAACACCCTGAAAAACTGATAGAGACTTGTTATAGTTTTCTCTCTTTAACTTCAGAGAATTTAAAACAAACTCAGATTTTGCCAACACCATAAAATATCAGTGGAGCAAATAGTAAATCAGCTGGAAAAATCACAGAAGAGGCACAAGAATCAGAGTGACCTTGAGAAATGTGCTAGATGGCATGAAAGCGACTCAAAACTGAGCCACTCAGGCAGATCAGAAGATTAACCTGTTGTAATACGTGAAACCACAGAGCGTTGAGTCAGCCTATCTTGATAACCTTTTGGGTCAGAATTCTTTCCACATATACATTCAGAATTTCTGACTAATGAAAGATATAGTGGCTCAGAAACTGCTATTTGACAACAGAAAAGAAAGTCTGAAGTCAACGGAAGTTTTCACGAACCACCATACTGCAGTATAACTGGCATGTTAACAACGACATATAATGTATGCAATTTGAAGAGTTTAGACACATGCCTGCGCTTTGGGAACCATCACTACGATTGAGGTGATCAACGTATCTAGACCTCCAAAAGTTTCCTTGGGCCTTTTTGGTGTTGTTTTTGTTGTTAATTGTGAAAACACTTTGTGTGAAATCTACCCTCCTCACTTTTTAAGTAAATAAGTCTAGGTACTGTGTGTTTTACAGAAGATCCCTAGAACTTATTTATATCACATAACTGAAATAGCAACTTTATATTTATTGAATAGCAACTCACTATTCTTCTTCCCCTCAACTTCCCTGGCACCGTCATTCCGTTTTTGCACCTGTGCCTCTGACTATTTTATACAGTCACACGGGTGTCTCGTGCGGTGTTTGTCCTTCTGTGTCTGCCCTTTTCACCACAATAACGTCCTCCAGGTTCACCCATGTTGTTGCAAGTGACAAGATTACCTTCTTTGTAAACGATATTCCATATTCTGAGTGAATAAGAATGCAGATACGAACATGGGGCCTTTTCTCTACCTGTCCTCCTGCATACGGACATTTGAGTTGCGTCCATATCTTGGCTGTGGTGAATGACGCTGCGATGAATATGGGGGTGCAGAGAGCTCTTCAAGGTCCTGATTTCAATCCTGGATATCCACTGAGCAGTGGGCCTGCTGGATCGCGTGGGAGTTCTAATTTTAAGGGTGCGAGGAGCCTCCCTGCTGTTTCCCACAGCGGCTGCCCCATTTTACATTCCCACCAGCGTGTACAGGGGTTCACTTTGCTCCACGTCCTTGTCCACACCTGTTACCTTTTGTTTCTTTGATTCTCACAGAAAGCCACCCTCACAGATGCCAGGTGATATCTCCTTGTGTTTTTGAAAAATTTTAGATATTTTTATTTTTCCAAATTTGTTATTCATCAGGAGTGACTGAAATAAAAAAATATAATAGAGTCCCATCATCATCATGGAAATGGCTTTAAGAGAAAATTGGTCAGATGAATATTATCCCATCCCATTTTCAACCAGTAAATAGTTACCCCTGATAAATAGACAGCCATGAGCTGCCAAGAATGTTCAAGATCTGTTATATAATACAACATACCTGTTCACAGGGGGAAACTAGGAAATGACTCATGTGTACGTCTTCTTTTTTTTTTTTTTTTGAGACAGAGCCTCAAGCTGTCCCCCTGGGTAGAGTGCTATGGCATCACAACAACCTCCAACTCCTGGGCTCAAGCAAGTCCCCTGCCTCCGCCTCCTAAGTAGCTGGGACCACAGGTGCCCACCACAACGCCTCGCTATTTTTTGGTTGCATCTGTCATCGTTATTTGGTGGGCCCCTGGCTGGATTTGAACTCACCACCTTAGGTGTATGTGACTGGCGCCTTTGCCACTTGAGCCACAGGTGCCGAGCCACATGTGTACTTCTTGATTTCACTGTGTAAGACAAGCACAAAAGCACCACCCACACCTCTGAGAACACTGGACCGTGCACTTTTGACAAAAGCTTTGCCTTCTTCATCACGAAGGCTCTTCCTCCAGCTGTCAATTGAGCCAGTGTACACGTCAGTTCCTTTGTTCCCTGACTGCATTATCCTGCGACGGCAAGTAGTGTCAAATGGATAGGAAGTCAACCTGGCAATGGCAGTGACAGACTGTGTAATCATCCACCGGATGATGATGTGAGTGTTCATGGGATCTGGAAGCATTCCCTTTGCAGTGTCATAGATACTGAAGTAGGCAGCTTAGTAGAAGATAGGACCCTGGACAGACATGTTAAAGCCTTGGTACAGGCCCCCAAGCCCATCAGAGTTGTAGATCTTAACCAGGCAGTTGCCAAGGCCTCTGAATTCCCTTTCCGCTCCAGCTCTATCAGCTGCTAGACGGGTGAGCAAAAGCAAGAGGATATAGAAAACAGGGATGTGGCCCCAGCAGCACCACCTGATAGCAGATTCCCTGCCAAGTAGTACCCAAACTGGGTCCTCTTGTCCACCCCACCCAGGAAGATCTGCTTGTATTTATCTTTGAAAGCAAAGTTGAGAGCCTGGGTGGGGAAGTATCAGGTTACCACACCAGAAGGACAGGACTCTGCTCCCTGGGGATACGGGCCACACAGTCGGTGATGCCCTTGTATTGCGTATCTGCGGTGATTTGCTTGCTGGCATGCTGCACCTGCAGCAGTAGCTTGACTCGCTAGATGGGTGCCTCTGTGGTCTTGAACATGGCCATGGCTGTTCCACCTGCCAGGAAGTCCTTGATGAGGGACACAGTGGCATCTGTCATGTTGAAAGGAAAGAGGAGGCACATGACTATGTGACAGGACCAGGCCGAGAACCGGCTTTGGGATTCCAGGGCTGTGGGATCTCCTTGTGTTTTAATCTGCATTTCTCTGATGATGAGTGATGTTGTGAACCTTTCCTTGTACCTGTTGGCCATTTGACTGTCTTAAGAAATGGCTATTCCAGTCCTTTGCCCATTTCTCAGTCAGATTATTCATTTGTTATTGAGTTGAGTTCCTCATATACTTTGTGTAGTAACCTTTTATCAGATGTGTGGTTTTCAAATATTTTTTCCCATTAGGTAGGTTGTCCTTTCTCTCTGTTAACTGTTTCCTTTGCTGTGTGGAAACTTTAGTTTGCTGTGATCTCACTTGTCTGTTTTGCTTTTGTTGCTCATGGTGGTGTCATATCTAAGAAATCATTCCCAAGACCAGTGTTAAGACTCTTTTTTGTGTGTGTTTTCTCTTTCAGGAATTTTACAGACTAAAGACCATCTTGTTCTCTGAGTGCACTGCCCTAGAGGAAAGGAGTGAGTGGTTTATGGTGGCTGGATGGGTCTGTGAGATTGGAAGGTGCACAGTCCTGAAATTCCTTCCCCAGGAGAAGGGAGCAATGACTATGCACATCCACAGAAAAGGTTTGAGAGGCTGCTGGAATCTATCTCTAGCTTGGCCTACTGGTAAAAGTCTTATCTGCAAAAGCCAGTCCATACAACAATGGAATTTTGATATTAGAAAGTGTTAAAGCGTCTTGTCAGTTAATACATTTATAACTATTTTTATATAGGTTATATTCTTAAAATTTTATATAAATTCAGTCATATTTAAGATGACCTATTAGAGTTTGCTACTGAGAAGCTATGATTAATCCTTTTGAAATGAGATAGTGGAATTTTCATTTTTTAATGTATTCTTTTAGTAGGCCACATTTATACTATTTTTTTCTTTTCAGAAGTTTAAGTTAAAAGAGAAATAAATCATGTTTAGGTTGTCATTTTAATTGAATTCCTCATGAATACAAATTTCAATCTCATAAGTCAATAGTTATGATGCTGATAGTTATGATGCTGATCAGCATCATATTACAACAATGTTGTAATATTTCAGTTTAATCCTTTCTATGTTAAAATTTTCATCAGAATTGGTTATATTGGTTGGTGGCTCCAACCCCTGTTCACTGGCCCCCTGTTATAGAAACAAACAAAGCTTGCAAAAACCACAGAAAATCTAAATTTAGTCTACTTCTTCAACTCAAAATAAAACCCAGCATCAGTAAGGTCTACCATGGTGCTGTGTAGGGGCGTCCTTACACAGAAGGAAAGCATTTCAATGAGGCCTCAGTATCGACTTGTAAAATACGGGTATCAAATAATGACACTGGTGAGGGAGAGAGATTCAAGAATTAACTCTGAAGACTACGCTAGGAGGAAAGTTACAAAAGGATTTTGAGGGATAGTGTAATTGGAAAAAAGGTATTTATTTAATCTGTCAAAAGTTGTATTCTCTTTTACATTAATTTGTATTTATTTGAAAAAAAAAAAAAAGTCTGACCGTTCTACTGCTTTGAGACGTTGTTGTCTCTTGTGTAGCAGAGGTACCAGCTCAGCCGTCATGGAAAGGTGGTTAGTTGTTGAGTGTTACCCTACAGTGGGCCTAACTTAATCTATGATTTTCAGTGCACAAGAAGTGAAAACCTTTTCTGACCTAAAAATAAAATAAGCAAAACCTGTGGCTCAAAGGAGTAGAGTGCCGGCCCCATATACAGAGGTGGTGGGTTCAAATGTGGCCCCGGGCAAAAACTGCCAAAAATAAATAAATAAATAAATAAATAAATAAAGATACCAATTAAAAAAATAAAAAAACAAAACCACAATGCAGTAAAGGATGGCCCTGATGAGTTCTACAGCAGAGATCAGCAGCAGCGCGGAGTTTGGGGGTGGCGATGCGTTTGACACATATAAACTAGAGGTGAAGCTGTGATGGACCCTGAACCGGCTTGGTCGTGACGGCTGAGCCTGGCCGGGGCTCCAGACTTCAGGCCTGGTCCTCAATATCAGCAGTCAGGGCCATTCCAGAGTCTGCCCGGCGGCTTGCTGTCCACCACTGCTGCTGCCTCTGGGGATGCTGAAGTTGAGAGGCCACTCCAGGGAGCCCCGAGAATCCCAGAGTAACCCCTTTCCACAACAGAGGTCTAAATGCAGTGGACACCATTTGGAATCTGCGCCCTCGTCCTGGTTTCAGGTACGGGAAAACTTGTTCTTTAGGAAGTACACGTGGAAGTATTTTAGGATGGGTGGCATCTGTCCTAAGGTTGAGGTTGGCACTGAGGTGAGGTTATTTTCGTGTTTCATTGTGGGATCCCGAAATGCTCTTGTCGGTGATGATGTCTGCAGTGATGCACGCAGGCTGTTAGTACTCAGGGTAGTAATCCTGAGATCCCCGTGGTCTCCCTGAGCGTCCTTCCTAGCATTCTGTATGGGTGAACCAGCAGAAGACACCTGGTGACAGAAGTGTCTCCTCTCCTCTCCCTGGAATTTAAATTTTACCCGATTGGCATTGAGTCTGGGGCACAGAGAGGGCTGAGGGTGTAGGGGGTTCCTGTGGTGTCTCCAATGACGTGTTGCATCAACTGTGGCCACCAGGTGGCAGGCTGGTGCAGGACGGCCGTGGCTGGGGACGCTCCGGAGGGCGTCGCGTGTCCGGCTGTCTCTGTGGGCGCTGGCAGGGTGACGAGCCCTTGCCACAGGCTTTCCCTGGATTCAGAATGTGAGACCTAGATGAATTTGAGCATCTGCCGCCTTATGGACCTACAGCCCCAGTTACTGTCCTCATTTTTTCTTTAGACCTTCAAACACTAAAGACTAGGGTCCTAGTCCAGAAAATAGAGCTATTTCCTTACTATCTCAATGTTATTCCGAGGGCCTAAGAATAGACAGCTAGAATTTAAAGAGGTCACAATCTACAATTTAGAGTTCTTTCTGAAAACGCACAAAAACATGTAACAAAGATTTTTTAAAAAGCCCACTAAAGAATCCAGCAAAGTGGTGATGGGAATTATAAAGAAGGGTTTCAGCCCTTGGAGCGACACTACAGAAAACAGAATTACCTTTCTTTTCACTGTTTATGAGACATCCCAATGTGCCGTCCCTGGTTGGGATTCAGTTCTTTGCCTTTTCCTTTAGTCTTTTCTGCTTTGCAATGTTTTACCTCTGGTAGTGGGGTTCAGTGTCTCAAACCAAAATAAAGAAACTTAGCTCCCATTTCTTTAGGGTGAACAGTTTATTTTTGGCTCCAGTGGATCTTCCCGAAATGGCATCCCCGGGAGTGATGTTGTTGTCTGGTCCAGTTACTGCCTGCGATGCTTGAGTATCCCAGGCTCTCCTCTTCCCTCCCTTCTTCCACCCCAGCTCTTGTCTTTCAGGGCCCAACCTCCAGCTCTGGTGCTAGCATATCCCCCTGAGGTGAGCTAGCTTCTGAGTGTCCCTGCTCAGAATCCCAGCTCTGTCTCGTTAGCCCTGGTGCCACGTTACTGACCAGTTTCCACCACCGGCACCTGAACTCCTGACCTGTGCTGCACTTCTGTTTCGAGGCTGTTGATTCTGTTCACCAACAAGGCAACTCCACTCTGCTTTTTTCATTTTCCTGCGATCACTTCATGGAAATTAGTTAATAGAAAATCCAAGAGACTCTATAGATCAATTTTTAGAACTGATAAGATTTCTGAATATAAGTTCAACATGAAAAAAGTAATGATATATTGTATATCATCAATAATCTACTAGGTAAATGAAAAGAAAAAATATGCCATTTATGGTAATATCAAGGTCTGTACATCTGGCACAGGATATGCAGACATTTAGGGAGAAAAAGTACAAAAAGTTATTGTAGTGGCTAAAGCTGTAGGTATAGAACTGCAGCGTGCCCACATAGAAGAACATTTGATTTCCCAATTTCAAAGGGTGTTAATTATCTCTAAATGATTAACTTGATGGCAATAACAGTGCTATCATACTTTTGCCTCTGAAACGAGACAGACTCTAAAGTTCAAATGGAAAAGCAGCTTTGAGAGCTGTCAACAATTTTGAAAAAGAACTAGGAGAGGGGCTTTGCCTATTAGACGTCCAAACTCAATACAACATTATATTAGGTAAAGCACGTGTGTCTGGTCTTGTGATAAATAGATGAATGGAACTGAAATGGAAACTCAGAAACAAACTGAAGCATATAAACTGAAGCGAATTGGTGTAAATGTGGGGCGTTAGTTAGAATGTCTGTGAGTGATAGAAACCTCAAAACCGCAATGGCTTAAACAAGGCAGATGTCTCTCTCGCTCTCTCTCTCTCTTTCCAGAGAAAGAAGAGAGGGAAAGAAAGGAAAAGGCATCCCTTTGGGGACATTTCTCAAAGAATGCACGTGCTAGTTTCACTAACAATTCCTTGACCAGGACATGGCCACACTCAGCTTCCGTGGGACTGGGAAATGTTTTAATTCTGGGTGCCTATGATTTCAGACAAAAATTCCTTTACTATAGAGGAAAGAGGAGAAAGGATAGTAATGAAAAACTAGAAAATTCTGCTACATATAGCAGTAAAAATCAATGGAAAAAAGATTTATTTTTCAGTACATACATCGCTTCTTGGCCTTTTGGCTAAGATCAGGTGTATTTTTCAGTACATACATTGGAACAGGGGATTTGTGTGGAAAAAGAAGATTAGATACCTTCCTCACACTGTACATAAAGAAAAATTTTATATTAAAAGTCTCCGTGTGATGAATAAAATTTTGAGACTACTTGAAGAAAATATAGGAAAATAACTTTATGTCTTTGCAGTAGAAAAGAGATTTTTAAACAGAAGACACATAAAGTATAATTCATTAAGTAGAAGTTTGATAAATTTGCCTATGTCGTAATTTAAAACTTATGTTCCACAATGGCTGGAATAAACAAAGCTGAGAGACTAAGAAAGAGATCTGTAACTTATACATTAAGATAACAGTAGAACCCAGAACATATAAAGTTCCTACAAAGTCATAAAAAAAGAGACAACCTAACTGGACAAAAGGTCTTATGAGGTCATTTATGAAAGATAAAAAGAGAATGGCAATGAATACATGAAAATACACTGAACCTTCCTAGCCAGCTGTTGGCTGGAAGGATGTGTACCCAGTTACAGAGTGTACCAGGTATCTAGTGGGGAAGGGGACGGGGCGGGGGACAGAGAGGAGGCCAGCTGTTACATAATTTCTAGTCTTTAAGTAAAAGGAACATGAAGCAAGAAACAAACCCAAACTGTAAAACCGTCTAAAGGAGGTTATTCTCAGATTATCTGCGTGTTCTTGGATAGGGTTCACTGAAGTCGGCTCCCCCATCAGGCCTGTGGCACAGTAGAGAGCAGGGGTCTGAGTGTCACAGCACTTTCTCCCTCAGTGACAGCCTTTGTCTTTGTCCTTTCCAAGGCCATGGCTGAGGAGGGCAGCTCACCATTTCTGCAGAAGCCCCCTGGCTCTAGTTCTCTTAGGTGCCTTCTATGGAGGGAGAAGCAGGGATGCTGCCTTGGATTTCAAACAGGACACCTGCTCATTTCCTACTCTGGCAACAAACTTCTACTACTCTCTGACTCCTGGAGGCATAAGGACTACCTGAATCAGTTTGTTCTCTTTCTTGGTGGGGTGTCCCGTTGGGTTAAAGCCTAGGAATTCTTTTTTTTTTTTTTTTTTTTTGAGACAGAGTCTTACTTGGTCACCCTTGGTAGAGTGCTGTTGCGTCATAACTCACAGCAACCTCAAACTCTTGGGCTCAAGTGATTCTTTTGTTTCAGCCTCCTAAGTAGCTGGAACTATAGGCCCCTGCCACAATGCTGGGCTATTTTTAGAGACAGGGTCTTATTCTTGCTCAGGTTGGTCTCTAACCAATAAGCTCAGGCAATCCCACCTGCCTTGGCCTCCCAAGTGCTGGGATTACAGGCGTGAGCCACTGTGCCCAGCCTAAGCCCAGGAATTCTTGACAAAGTACCTAATGGTCCTTTCTCTGTGGATTGTGCCTAGCTAAAAATAAAGTTAAAAGAAATAAAAAGCAGGATACAATAATAAATTATTTCAATAATTGAAAAAAGCACCTGAAATGAAGTCTTCCAGATCTGATTTCTTGACATAGCTCAAATGAAAACATCATCTTCTTGGCAGAGATCACATACAAGGCTGGTTTGGTGCTGGTGGAGGTGGTGGTGAGGTGACAGGCCCTTTGGAAGCCCCAATGTGCCTGTAGTGACAGCCAAAGCGAGGAGCTGAGAACAGTAACTGTGTGGCTCTGGGCAGTGCTGAGTCGAAGTGGGGGAGCCAAAGCCAAAATGAGCTAAATGTGCGTGGATGTCACAGCCTGGAGGGGAGTCTTCAGTGGGGACTGACTGCGTGGCACAGCAAGTCAAGCCAGGATGAGTGAGATAATGTCAGAATCGAGCCTCACAAGGTGAACTGTGCTCCTAGAACCTCATGTGAAATCCAAACAAATCACCATTTTTAATATAAATTTTAGAGAAAAATGGTTGCATTCCAAAAGTTCCTTAAGTTTGCTTTTAAGCGTTTCTGTAGTTTGTGGTTAAAACATGCCTAATTTTGTGCCCTTGGGTAACAGAAAAATCTTTACTATTTTATCAAGCAGGGAGAGGAAGCATTCTATATTTCAATAACAGTAACAATGGAGAAAGACAAATGAGACAATGACATTGTAATTGTTTTTTGGTGTGTTTGGTGAATCATGTTGCACACGGAATGTTTAAGCCAGTGGGTTTTTAGAAGATAAAACTGTGTATGGCCTATTGCACCCAGGAGTTCCACAAAGACGACACTGCCAAACAAGCCACATTTACAGCAGAGTCCTTTTGTTGAAGAGCTGGCTGGCGACTGCCCCAGTGTCCCAACATGGGATTTCTGAGAGCAGCCCCCAGTGCTTAAGGGGTCGGGTTTTTAAGGCTTGGTCTGCATCCTGATTGGCACACAGGCTGTTCAGGTGCATTCAGGTGGGGTAGCAAGAAAGCATTGTACAGAAGCAGAACTTTGCGGTTAGTTAGCCATAGGTCACACATTTTTATTTTAATATTTTCCCATACATCTTAGGTTCAGTACTTTTCCTCCATACATCTTTGTCTCCATAGTCATTCATCTAGTATTGTCTAAAGGTCAGTCCGGGGACAGTCGGTTTCCCGGGCCCAGGGGTTAGTCAAGCAAGAAGTTTAGTGAGTACTTTCCCATCTATCCTGGGAGAGAACCAGACTTACTCCGTTTTGTTGAGGGATTGCAGCCCAGGAATTTGCCAGGAGTTAAGCGGTATTTTTCTACTTTAGCCCAGGCCTAACAGGCCAAAAAAGACTTGAGTTTGAATGAGAGTAAAGCTGAGGCCACAACCCCAGGGATACGAGTGGATTCGTGATTCATTTCTATTTTGTTTGTTTCCATTTCAAGCCATTTTTATTTTTGTTTATTGACTATTTTCTAAATATAGTAGGGACAGATTTATGTAATGACATTTATATTGGTTTTTATTCTTTTTCTTCATACAATTTCCTTGTGAAAAAATCTACAAGTTCAATAGGCAAACACATTTCAGCCCAAGGAAGTAAATCATAATATAACCTTATAACAGCTGTGGAAGCTTAATTGATGATACCTCTAACTAAAATAAGCCAGTGGAAGGATGTGCACACTCAAATGACAACGATTTCAGAGTAGGTGGAGAAACTACCCCTATGCCAAGAGGACTTAACCTTGGGAGACATCATTGACTTCAAGGGTTTGTTGTGTTTTGTGGGGGCAGACAGGATATGAAAGATTAGCTTTCACGGTCCAGATGAGCAGTGACAGGGAGTGCTTCAGAGAGCTTTGTGGCAATGGTAGTCACACCAAGCAGCTGGCCAAGCTTGCCCAGGGGGACCATCTGCAGTGGGAAAAGTCCATACCTGAAAGTCTGGCACTGACTCAGGAGGCCCCTCCCACAAGGAGATTAGCTGGGCATTGATCAGATGGGGCATTTGGAGCAGCCAGCGCTGCCCTGGTGTTTTGTGCTCAGTGACCTAGCACTCTCCACCTTTCTTTCCAGTCTTTCCTTTGAGGTGGCTTTTGCCCTCTGAGTTGCAAAGCCTGACACCTTGGTTCTCAGCAGGATGACTGTGCCTGAGCCAAACGCCCTCCCTTGAGGTGCTGCCTCTGTTCAGAAATGAGAATGCCTTGTCTGCAGTGTTCCTTTATGTCTCATCGTCCATACACATACCACATGGCCACAGCTAGCGGGATGGAGCTGAGAGAGTTGCATATTTTAGCTTTCCAATCTCTCTGGCAAAGGAATATACTGCAGAGGGAGGGAGTAAGATAGCTTTTCAATAGCCAGTCTATGGCGTTCATTCCTAAGGCAAGTAGGTGGTTCTATAAAGGTATCCAACATCCAGAAGTTTGTTTAAATCTAAAGTTTCTGGCTCGGTGCTCATAGTGCAGTAGTTATGGCGTCGGCTACATACACTCAGGCTGGCGGGTTCGAACCCAGCCCGGGTCAGCTGAACACCAATAACAATTGCAACAAAAAATTAGCTGGGCATTGTGGTGGGCGCCTGTAGTCCCAGCTATTTGGGAGGCTGAGGCAAGAGAATCGCTTAAGCCCAAGAGTTTGAGGTTGCTGTGAGCTGTCACCCCACAGCACTCTACCAAGGTGACAAAGTGAGACTCTGTCTCAAAAAAAAAAATCTGTAGTTTCGGCTGCATGCAAGGTGGCTTACACCTAAAATCATAAGCACCCTGGGCTTGGCCAGGTGGGAGCATCCCTTGAGCTCAGGAGTTCAAGACCAGTCTGAGCAAGAGCAAGACCCTGTCTCTACTAAAAATATAAAAAAAAATTAGGTGGGCATTGTGGTAGGCGGCTGTAGTCCCAGCTATTTGGGAGGCTGAGGCAGGAGAATAGCTTGGATTCATGAGTTGGAGGTTGCTGTGAGGTAGGCTAATGCCATAGCACTCTAGCCTAGGTCACAGAGTCAGACTCTGTCTCATAAAAAAAAAAAAAAAACCTACAGTTTCTTTCCATTCTCTTTTTAGATAACACATGCAAGTGAGATTGTACAGTATGTGTGTTTTTGTGCCTTGTTCATTTCACTTAGCACAATTGCCTTTAGATTCACTCATGTTATTGCAAATAATAGGATTTGCCTTTTTTGGTTGTTTTTAGGGCTGAGTAATATTATATTGTGTGTCTTACATATATTTTTATCCCTGTTGACGGACACTCATGTTGGTTTCATAGTTTGGCTACTGTGAATAGTGCTGCAATAAATATGGGAGTGGAGGTATCTCCTTAAGACACTAATTTCAATTCTTTTGGAGATATACCTCAAAATGTGATAGCTGGATCACAGGATAGTTTTTGGAGGAACCTCTCTACTGTTTTCCATAATGGATGTACATTTCCTACCAATAGTGTCTAAGAGTTTCCCTTTTTCTACTCTGTGCCAATGCTTGTTAACTTTCGCCTTTTTTGATGATAGCCATTTTAACAGGTGTGAGGTAGCTCCTTTTGATTTGATTTGCATTTGATAGTGATACTGAATACTTTTTTCCATCAACTTGTTGGCTATTTTTATGTTTTTTTCTCTTTTTGAGAAATGTCTGTTCAGATCTTTTACTCCTTTCTTATTTGGGTTTTCTTGCAATTGAGTTGTTTGAGTTCTTATATATTTTGGATATTAGGCCCTTATTACATGTGTGGTTGGAAAACGTTTCCTCCTGTTTGGTGGGTTGTCTTTTCATTCTGTTGATTGTATTCTTTGCTGTGCAGATGCTTTTCAGTTTGATGCAATCTCGTTAGCTCATTTTTGCTTCTGTTGTATATGCAAAAAAATCATTGCCTAGAACTTAGATGAATGTCACTTGGCTTTTTCCATAGGTTTCCTTCTAATAGTAGTTTCAGGTCTTATGTTTAAGTCTTTAATCTATTTTGAGTTGATTTTTGAATATGTTGTGAGATAAGAATTCATCCATTCCTGAGTAGGATATCCAGGTTTCCAACACCATTTACAAAGGGAGTCCTTTTCACATCGTGTGCCTTTGTTGAGGATCAATTGATCCTATATGTTTGGATTTATTTCTGGCCTCTCTATTCTGTTCTCTAAGTCTGTTTTTGTGCCATATCTGTTTTGAAGTCAGGTAATGTGATGCATCCAGCTTTGTTCCTCTGTTTCTTTGGCTGTCTGGGGTCTTCTGTGGTTCCATAGGCATTTTAGAATTCTTTTTATTTCTGTGAAAAATGCCATTGGAAGTTTGGTAGGGATTACGTTGACTCTGCAGATCACTCTGGGTAGTGTGGACATTTTAACAATATTAATTCATGTTTTCTTTCCTACTATCTTCCCTCTCTCCCTCTCTTCCTGCCTTGATAGGCTAATTGTTCTTTAGGGAGACATTTTCCTGGTGAACAGAAGACAGTTTTGGTTGCTGTCTGTGGTAGAGTGAATTATTGGTTCCAGGTTTCCTCCATTCATATTCTTTACCATAGGATGAAGTTTGCAGTCCCTCTAACAAAAAGGTGAAGTATGCTACCCGCTCTTGACTTGGTCCTTGACCCTGGGACTTGCTTTGGCCCATGGGATTTTAGCACATGTCAAGTACATAGCGACCTGGTGTGTGCTTGAGAGTGGTTCTTGCTCTCTTGTGGTTCTGCCACGACCATGAGATAGACATGGTTCTCCTAGCCTGTTGTTCCCAAGAGGAGAAGGAAAAACACCAAATGTGAGCTGCCTTCGCTGCCCACAGATTTGGGGTCTGAAATAAAAGTTTATTGTTGGTGTTATTATTTCAAGGTTATTTCTTTGCTTATTAATTAGTTTGTTTATGAATCATTCCACTGGGTGACATTTATCAATTTCCAAACCAGCCTTGGTAGAGGTCATCTCAAATTTATGTGCCTTCCTTAGATAAAACTTTGGTGGCAAATTATAAAACTCAAACCATGCCCTAGAGCATTAGGGATTTTGAAGAACTCAAATTATTTGTGATTTCTTCTCCTCTGGTAATTTTCTTTTCTTTCTTTTTTTTTTAAAAAAAACTTCTTTAACTTTATTGTCTTATTTATGGTAATATGTTGATATTAATATTTTCATTTCTAATTGGCTACTTGTGAAAGAATAAGAAATAAACACATAGGTCTCTGCTCCTTGTGCCTGGCACAGAGTTCTTAAAGTTCTTATAATTTCTAATTTATTTTTGTTTGTTTTCCTTTCTTTTTTTCTTTTTTGAGACAAAGTCTCACTTTGTTGCCCTGGGTAGGGTGCTATGGCATCACAGCTCACAGCAACCTCAATTATTGGGCTCACTCTCACCTTTCACCATTAACAAAAATAAATTCTCACTGGATAAAAGATTTGAACTTAAGATATAAAACCATAAAAATACTAGAAGACAGTGCAGGGAAAAAGCTTGAAGAAATAGGCCTGGGGGAATATTTTATGAGGAGGACCCCCTGGGCAATTGAAGCAACACCAAAAATCCATTACTGGGATCTGATCAAACTAAAAAGCTTCTGCACAGCCAAGAGCACAGTAAGTAAAGCAAACAGACAACCTTCAGAATGGGAGAAGATTTTTGCAGGTTATACTTCTGACAAAGTTCTGATCACTAGAATCCAGAGTACTCAAACTGATCAATAGTTTGATTGGAACAAATAACCCCATTTCTATGTGGGCAAGAGACCTGAACAGAATCTTCTCTGATGAAGACAGGTACGTGGCCCACAAACACATGAAAAAATGATCATCTTTAATCATCAGAGAAATGCAAATCAAAACCACTTTAAGATATCATCTAACTCCAGTAAGGTTAGCCCTCATCACAAAATCCCCAAAACTAAAGATGTTGGCATAGATGAGGAGAGAAGGGAACACTTCACTGCTGGTGGGAATGCAAGCTAATAGGACTTTTGGAAAGAAGTTTGGAGAACACTCAAGGAACTAAAAGGAGACCTACCGTTCGGTCCTGCAATTCCTCTACTAGGTATATACCCAGATGATCAAAAATCACTTTACAACAAAGACATTTACCCCAGAATGTTTATTGCAGCCCAGTTCATAATTGCCAAGACTTGGAAACAGCCCAGTGCCCATCGACCCATGAATGGATTAACAAATTGTGATGTATGTACACCATGGAATACTATGCAGCCATTAAAAGATGGAGACTTCACATCTTTTATGTTTACCTGGGTGGAGCTGGAACATATTCTTCTTAGTAAAGTATCTCAAGAATGGAAAGAAAAGTATCCAATGTACTCAATATTCTATGAAATCAATATATAACCACCTACACACTCATATGACTGATAAAGCATAACTGTAGTCCAGAAAGTAGGAGGGAAGAGGAGGGAGAGGGGAGGGGAGGAGGGAGGCCAGGGGGAAGAAGGGTATTTGGTGGGACTTCACCTAACATGCATAATGCAATGGTACCTTTCAAAACTATTAAGAAAAGAGTATAATCGTCTTACCGTAACAAATTAGTAAGCCAGGTGATGGATATGTTAATCAGCTCGACGTAAGCATTTCACATTGTATATCAAATCAGTACACTGTACCCCATAATACATCAATGTACACAGTTATGATTTAATAAAGAAAAATATTCTTGGGCTCAAGCAATCCTCTTGCCTCAGCCTCCGAGTAGCTGGGACGATAGGTACCCACCACAACACCCAACTGAGTTTTCTGTTTTTAGTAGAGATGGGGTCTTGCTCTTGCTCAAGCTAGTCTTGAACTCCTGACCTCAAGCAATGCTCCCACCTCAGCCTCCCAGAGTGCTAGGATTACCGATGTGAGCCACCACTCCTGACCTGTATCCTTTATTATACTATTTAATAATAAACGAGTAAACATAAATGTTTCTCTGAGTTCTGCAAGCTGCTCTAATTAACTGAACCCAAAGAAGAGACCCTGTGAACCTGGGTTTATAGCTAGTTAGAAGCACAGGATGCAAGCACAGCTTGTGATTAGCATCTGATGTGGGGGAAGGCTTGTGCGATGGAGCTTTCAACCTGTGGGATCCGATGTTATCTCTAAGTAGTGTCAGAACTGAATTGCATTAGAGGACAGGCAGCTGGAAAATCGTCAGTGTGGTGGGGAAACCTCCTCCATATTTTGGTAACCAGAGGAAAAGTGTGTTGAATTGAGTGAATGACAATAGTAAAATCACTTTGGTTTGGTTTTTCCTATATTCTTAAAGTACTTTATACTTTTAATATGTTTATGCCTTATTTCTTGATTCAAAATCTATAGACATAATTTTTAACTTTATAATGTTTGTAGCTATCCAGTCAACCCTTTAATTCTCCATCCGTGGCATGAATTCCTAACTTGTCGTCAATACCTTTTCCTTTTGTAAATATTAATATCATTTACATTCTGTTCTGTGAACATACTTCAGATATTTTATCAAATCTGAGATGCCATCAGTTGGCATGGTAAACCATTTATTTTATGAAGTACCAAGAAAGAAAATATATTATTGATTATAATTATAAGATGTCATTAACTGTAATATCACAAATGGTAAAAATGTAAAAACATGTTTTAGAAATGGTGAAACATTGTAATTAAATCTTTTTTTATCACCTTTATTCTTTTTTTCTTCTTCAAGACAGAGTCTTAAGCTGTTGCCCTGGGTAGAGTGCTGTTTCGTCACAGCTCACAGCAACCTCAAACTCTTGGGTTTAAGTGATTCTCTTGCCTCAGCCTCCCAAGTAGCTGGGACTACAGGTGCCCGCCACAACACCTGGCTATTTTTTTCTTTTTTTTGTAGTTGTCATTGTTGTTTTAGCTGGCCCAGGCAGGGTTTGAACCTGCCAAGCTCAGTGAATGTGGCTGGCACCCTACCTACTGAGCTACAGGCGCTGACAAATAAAAGACTAACTTCTTTATTCTGTAAGTTATAAATGAATAAACCATGCTTAAATACACAAGATTATATAATTATCTTTTGCTGCAAAGCTGACTAATAAATTACGATTATACTTTCTTTTTTTATTCATTGTTTTCTTCCCCCCCTGCCCCTCATTTTTTAAGAGACCATAGGTTACAGTAGTCTTGAATTTTTGGGCTCAGGTGATACTCCCACCATAATCTTCTGAGTAGCTGGGACTACAGGCACGTGCCACCACACTCAACTAATTTTCTAATTATTTTGTAGACATGGAGTCTTGCTATGCTGTCCTGGCTGGTCCCCAACTCCTGGCCTCCCGTGATCCTCCCATCTTAGCCTCCTATATTGGGATTACAGGCATAAGCTACTGCACCAAACCTCTAAATTCCCTTTCCTTTTGTTGTCCTGTCTTCACTGTGGTCTCAACTTTCTTCCCCGGTTTTCCATTCTGTACATCTGTTCTGTTAAGATTCTTTTTATTCCCCTTGAGACCTTACGCCTGGACTTCTTCCTGCTGGAACTTCTCTCTTCCTTGTTCTGTGGGTTGATATATACTTTCCCCCTTTTCTTGGCTTGTTTTGTTGGTTTGTTAAACATGTCCTCCTAAATTAACTTCCCAAAGTTTCTGAGACATTCCATTTCTGAAAATGTTTTTATTCTATCTTCCACTCTTATTTAGTATTTTAGTTGGATATAGAATTCCAATCTTAAATTCTGGAATGTTGAAAACAAGCCTCATTATCATTATTATTCCTCATTAATTTCAATGTCATTTCTTGTCTTCTAGTAAACAGGGATTTCTTCCTTCTGCCCTTGCACAAAAAAGATTCTCAAGGAATATCCTCATGTTCTGTGCATAATTCTATTTAGCTAGTTCTCAAATAGATGATGAATGCAAGGAAACATTAATTTCATATATAACGTTTCTGAAATGCTACAACATTTGAACATGTAAAACTCAAACAACAGACTTGAGGATGTGTTGTGTGCTCTAAGTCCGCAACCAGGGTTTCTCTCAATATTTCTCCCCAATCCAGCAGCTTCATGGGCCTGAGAATAAACCATATGAGTGGTTTTTCTATTATCCCTGGCGATTTACTGATGTTTATTGCTTCTTTCTCCTGTAACACTGAACTCTTGGTTCAGAGGTCTTAGTTCCCAAGGCAGGAATGCCTTTACTAAGGGACACCACAATGAATGCTTCAGTTAGGCTTGAAGTGGAGACTGCCACCTGGCCACCTGGGCTTCCTCTACTGGCTGGAGTGACTGAATGATCCTGATCGTCAAGAGGTTGCCACTGTACAATGGGAGTAAAGAGTATTTCTCAAAGTCGGAGGAAACACTGGTGCATTATTTTAGGAGGTCCCGTGACTAAAGCCAATAGAAAACACTATAATACAGGGAGGACTGGCGATGGCCCAGACCCTTCAGGAATGAAGGTTTGGGTCACTCCATCGTGCAAAGAACCATGCCCAGCTTAGGTCTCAGTGAAGGCCAAGGAGTGAGTAATAGAGAAAGGTAGTTATAAAGCTGTCTATGACCATGTGACTAGTAGCAGAAATAAAGACTGTAGTCTTTACGTGTATTTTCTTCTTATTTTGATACAGATACATTTGTGTATATATTAACTACTTTCCCCCCTTCTCCCTCTCATTTTTCTACCATCTAACATGTGTTACTAGTCATTAACCTCAGTTATTTGAGTTCTAGGATATCAAGGGGAGGATATTATTCAGGCGGAAGGGGTATGAACATGTCCAAAGTTGGATAAAGGAACTTCGTATCCTCTTTTGGAAATGAGACTATATTGATTTTGTTTGTATGAGGGATAGTTTTATCACGTTAGGTGAAAACATGATTTTACTATTGTCTTTTTTTGAAGTTAAATATAGTTAAGTGCAATATATATAGATGCCAAGTTGATAGGGCATGCAGTTTGGTGGCTTCGCACTGTGCCAACAGCTTATCTAAGATGGAGCTAAAATGCTCAGAATTCCCTTCCCTGTACGGTTCTGAGCTACGTGAATGTAGAAGCCATCAATGAAGGAGCAGTTGTGTTTTTCACCCTCTGAAGGTTGGTTCAGGGCTCTAAGTTGGTGGGAACAGTAGCTGGCACTGTTACTAATGTGCTAGCTCACTGTGTGCAAGTGGGGTGGCAATCAGGTCTGTGGCTCCTCCAGTTCCCAGAGCGTTTCTGCGTCCAGCTTTCCACTGAAGGTAACCCATGATGTTGAGGTTGGAGACGGTAAGACAGACATGGGTTCCACTTCTCCGTCAGGTTTTCCTTGTCCTCATCTACATTACGCTTTTGTCCTCTGGCTGAGTTACAGTGACTAGAGGTTTGGTACTATAACTAGGGGGTTCTAGTCCTTCCTGTAAGGCAGGTACAACATTATCAACTAATCGTTTGTAGTCCCTTGGATATTTGCCTGGCTCTAAAATGAACCTGAACTTACTGGTCTGCCTCTATGAAGTAAATGTTTGAGAAGAATTTTCTCAGTCTTGAGAAGTGTCCTTAGCGCATCAAGGTGCCCACCAGCGCCCCCTATCTGTAGACCCTCTGTGGCCCACTGTCCGTTGAAGTTAAGTAGAATCTCACTTCCCACCTGGCAACCCAGGAGTCAGCACCTGCATTTTTATGTGATTCTCACGCAGGTTAGAGTGTGAGAAGCTCAGCACTTAGCCCACACTGGACTCTGGTCCTCCTTTCTTCAGCAGACATGAGGGAGAGACCAGAATAGCGGAAACAGCCGCGTCAGGAGCAGTTGTGCACCCAAGGATCCACTGGGAACACTCCTCTCCCTGCCCAGGAAGTTCACCCTAAAGCTAGGCTGCCTGCAGGAGAGGACACAGGTCCCCTGCGAGCTGTTCAAGAGGGACAGGAACGAGAGGAAAGCAAGTTACAGGACTCCAAAGACCCGGTTTGTGTAGGTGCCACTTTCCCCCTGGTTAGCACGCAGCTTCGTCACGAGTCAGCTCTTTGCTGCCTTCTTTTCCGTTTGCATTTTGCCCCATCTTAAAATGTCACCCTAGAGCGTCGCCACGAATTAGAAAGTCTAGGTTGTCAAGGACTGAGTGTGCTTGTTTTCCAGCCGTTCCCTGCTTTTATGGCGTAGTCATGGTGAAACCTGAGTCATGTGAAGAGGTGGCAGTGCCAAGGAGCAGGGGCAAGGAGCTGCAGACGAGCCAGGCCCGCGACGAGTTTGGGGGTCAGTAACTGTGGAGCCCCGCAGGCCGTCGCCCTTCAGCCCGCGGGAGCCACCCCAACCGTCCTGCTCCCAGCTTCACGGTGTTCCGGACACCTGCAGCCCACGTGTCCAGAGACGCCAAGAGTAAAGCGCCTCCCAGCTGTTTCTCAGGGTTCCGGATAGCAACACCTAACTTTTGCACATCCCGGAATTCTTTTCTTCTTTTCCAAGTTAAGAAACCATAACATTTCCTTGGAGAGGAAAGCAGCATGCCTTAATTTTTGCTTTCAAGAAAACAAGTTTTTCTCTGTCCCCATTCAGGTACATGAAGCCACTGCCCAGGAAATATGACTGCTTGGCGCGCGTGTGTGCGCGCGTGTGTTTGCTGCTTCTCTCAAATTCTGACTCATAGTCTGGAGGACAATGATTGATTTTTTTCCGCTTCACATAGCTGCTGTGAATTTCTGCTCACAAGGATGGGCCTGTTTATTCACTCTGGGCATCGCTGGTGCAGCGCGAGTGTAAAGAGGCTGTGGGCTGGGGAAGTGGGCGCCGGTGTTCCCCGCGGTGGGCTGGGGAAGTGGGCGCCGGTGCTCCCCGCGGCCACTGGGGAGCGGCCAGGCTGGGGGACCGCGTTAGGAGGCTGCTGTCTACCCCTGGGATCTGCGATGTTTGCCAGAGCCCAGAAGCGCCATTGTGATGCGGGTGGGAGGGGTGGAGCCTCGAAGTCCTGTCTGGATTTAGATATCTCACTGGGCTTAGTCGCGCCCATTTCATTACTAAACTCCAGAGTCAGGGTAAAAAAAAAAACAACCGGGGAGGAGGTGGCAAGCCACACCCCGCGGTGCCCGCGAACTTCCCGGCCCAGGTCCGCGGCGCAGGCAGACGCCGCCGAGATGCAGGGCGCCCGGCTGCGGACCGCCGCCCAGCTCCTCTGCCTGTGCGCCGCCGCGCTGGCCGCGGCCCCGGGGTAGGGACGCGGGCGCTGGGGGGGGCAAGGGCGGAGGGGCCGCGGGCGCCCGGGGGGCTGCGGGGCGGCGGGCGGGTCCCAGCTCTGGCCTGCGGGGTGACCGCGCGGCGCTTCGCTGCGGCCCCGCCGCACAGTTACTTTCTGCACCCTTGAAGCTGATCAAGCTGTCCCAGGCCCTAACAACTTTCTAAAGAGAGTCACTTTATTTTTAGTTCACGTTGCCTCTGCCCTTTGCGTCTCAAGTTTTTGCTCCCCGAGGAGTGACTTCTTTTCTCAACGATGTGTATCTTTTCTGAACAGGATGTCTCCACTTTGACATTGACAAGTGTGGCTGAGGGACAGAAGTGTGGGTTCGAGGGCAGTTACTGTGGAAAGATAGCTAAGGAGAGCGCCCCAACAGCGGGAAGCTGCGGTCCTCAAGAGCTTTGCCCAGAGCCCTAACCCTCACTTCCCAGCAGGAGAGGTTCTGCTTCAGCGCCTTCTTAGTCTCTGCTACACTTGGAAATTTCCCCATTGCTATTTTATTTTCAGATGGGCTATTTCCATCAATGGTATTGGTTAGATGATTATTTTCTTCAGTGCATTACCAAGCACAAAAATTTGAATAAGAAACAGGCAAAATCATAGT
This sequence comes from Otolemur garnettii, assembly GCF_000181295.1. NCBI lineage: Eukaryota > Metazoa > Chordata > Mammalia > Primates > Galagidae > Otolemur > Otolemur garnettii. The sequence goes on along the minus strand of NW_003852502.1, from coordinate 7,163,389 downwards.
TTTTTTTTTTTTTTCCCAACCAAGAAAATAGCGACGCTGGAATGAGGTTGTCTGTACAGGAGACGCTCAGAGTTATCTGCCAGTGGCTTCTCAGGCCCCAGTGCAAAGCCACTTACACCGCGGGTCCTGTGCAGTGCGTGGTTTATAAAATGGAATTAATAACACAGGCCTTCCTCTAAGGTGGGGCATGAATTACTGCATGACATAGATTGATGGGAATTATTGTTTCGGGACCGTTTCAATGCAATGGCTAAGTAGAGCGCTGGGTGACGTGCAGTTGGCACAGTAAGGAGGGAGCCTCTATCTCACTATCTATGAAATGTCAAGGTCGCAAAAGAAAGGAGCCAAGAGGATAAGGAACTTTGTTTTTCCCTTTTGGGGGACTCCTTAGGCCCCAGTTTCTGGTGACAGCCCCAGGGATCGTCAGGCCCGGAGCAAACATAACTATCGGGGTGGATCTTCTGGAACACAGCCCCCCGCAAGTCACCGTGAAGGCAGAGCTGTTCCAGGTGGCCTCCAACCTCAGTGTCTCTGTCCTGGAAGGAGAAGGAGTCTTTGAAAGAGGTAAGAGCAACAGCTTCGAGTCTTACCTTTCTGTGGGTAACTGGAATATGTTAATAAGGCCCTGTGTTAGGTGGCAGAACAGAGACCCCAACTTTGCAGCGGACTTTTAATTCTTACTCATGGAAAGTCCCAAGTGGTGTTCATGGGTGGTCTTCCCAATGGAGATTCAGAGATCCAGGTTCTTTCCATTTTGTGATTCCATCGTCATAAATGGGCAGTTCCCAAGACTGTAGGGGAAGAGCATGGAGTTACCCACGTGTGAGGTTTTTGTGGGCTGACCTAGGAATGGCTCGGGTCAGTATATTCAGTCGGAAAAGGAGGCTGGGAAATGTAGGCTGCCCTGCACCCCAGGAGAGGAGATGCCCGAAGTTAAAAGCTCCTCTCTCACACAGAACCACGTTTGTGGGGTGGAGAGCATTTAACAAAGTAGGCCCGTGGGAAAGCGAAGAAGAACCACACACTAGTTTAAAATCCAATTTTAGGGGATACTTCTTAATTTTTAAAGTAACAGGAAGAAAATAGTATGAAAGCAGGAGGCCTTTATAAAAAAACGAACATCTCTTGTTTCAAGTTTGGGTTCTTACCTGGACCAGGATTAAATTGGGCCAATGAATGTCTTCTTTTTCAATACTAAGGGAAAAATGATTTGGGAGGAAGGGGTAAATATTTAAATTTTAAAAATTAAAATCAACATTTATTGTTTATTGTATTTGTTTTTTTTCTATTTGGAAGAATGATATATACTCAGAACTTGATAAACCCAAATCACTCATAATCCTACCATCCAAATATAAACACGGTCAACCGGAAGCATGTTTGACTGTTTAGTCAGCAGCTAGAAATTAATGCATAAATTCCTATAATGTTATTTTTTTAAGAAAACTCACTTATGGGCACCTAATGAGGGTGGATGAGATTTCAGAACAGTTCATTCTGTAAATGTGTATTCTTTGCCAGCATAGAGAAATTAAAACCAGCATGAAATGAGATAAAAATAAAAGTTCATCTCTATTTGGGGGTTTTTCCTCACAGGACGTTGACTAGGTGGGTAAGTTTGGGGAGAATCGGGGAAGACCGTGTGTCCAGGGGCCAGGGGGGGCCTCCCTAGAGCAGTGGCAGGGAGGTGTGAGACTTTGTGTCTCTGGAGAGGAAGTGTAGGTTAGCCCTGAAGATCTGAGTTTGGATCCTGGCTCTACTACTTGACTGATCTTGGGCAGGTTCCGTAACTGCTCTGAGCCTCAGTTTCCTTATCTGTAAAATGGAGATGATGAAGCTGCCTTCCTGAGGCAGTTGTAAAGTTGAAGTCAGTGTGTACTGGCTGTTAGCACTCAATACACAACCGCTAATGTTATTAGCAGAATAATACTGCCCAAGATGTAGAAAGCATCATTTCCTTTCTATGTGAGTGTAGCCCTCAATTTTAGTTATTGAACTGTCACGTCTGAAAATAAAGGAATCGTGGTCTTATGACAGTAAAGGACATTTTGAAATACTAAATCACAGGACATAATACTTGAGGTAGTTCCCCATTCCTTTGTGTATAAGTTTGTGCGAAGGTGGCAGTTTTGCTGTCATGCAGAGTTCCAGTATAACCCGCACGGGGGATTTTGGTAAATATTTAGTCTCTGCTTGGACTTTGACTCTTATTCTAGAATTTCTCCTGTTCCTGTCTTTTCTGCAGTCTCCATTGTCAGTCTCTCTTTGCGCTCTTTTCTGTAGCAAATGGTCCCTGCTCTGGGACAAACGTTGCTGTGGCTTGGTTTTTAACTTTTTGCTTAGATTTTCCTTTTGGGGGGAGAGTCCTCCGTATGCCCCTTGGGAAAGCTCAAGTGCTTAGGAGTGGGTTGGACCATGCCTCCTGGGAGAAGAATGGATCTTTGAAGAAGAAAGAGGGAAAATGCTCTTTCATGGACTGTTTTTGACCCTGTTGACATAGAGTGTGGTGGAAAATGCCATTGCTAGGAGCAGTGTCCCCTTTCAAAGGAGAATGCTGCTTCCATATCAGAGACCGGGAGTTATTGTTCTTACAGCAGATGCTTCCTGTGATGTAGAGAATTTAAGTATCAAGATTTTTCTCCCTGTTGTCTCCACACACTTTGCTTTATCTGACTTCTGCAGTTGTAAAGATGTGGAGATAAAGGAGGATTTCTAACTCAGCAAGGGCTGGGTCTAACTCAGCAGGATCTGGATCTAACTCAGCGGGGTCTGGGTCTAACTCAGCAGGGGCTGCATCTAACTCAGCAGGGTCTGGGTCTAACTCAGCAGGATCTGGGAATAACTCAGCAGGGGCTGGGTCTAACTCAGCAGGGGCTGGGTGTAACTCAGCAGGGGCTGGGTCTAACTCAGCAGGGTCTGGGTCTAACTCAGCAGGGGCTGGGTCTAACTCAGCGGGATCTGGATCTAACTCAGCGGGGTCTGGGTGTAACTCAGCAGGGGCTGGGTGTAACTCAGTAGGGTCTGGGTCTAACTCAGCAGGGTCTGGGTCTAACTCAGCAGGGGCTAGGTCTAATTCAGCAGGGGCTGTGTCTAACTCAACGGGGTCTGGGTCTTCACGAGACTCATTTTCTTCCCTGTCATATAAACACAAACAAATAAATACATTTAAATATTATTGTTTCATCATTTTCTTAGGAGGGCCCTCCCAAAAGTTTGGCTTTAATAATGATTTACCTTCTGGCAAATCTGGGTAAGAAATGGGAGACTGTTTTTGAGTGGCTCGTTTCCAGAAATCCTGGACTTCTGGGTGGCACCTGTGGTTCAAAGGAGTAGGGCTGCCGGCCCCATATGCCGGAGGTGGCAGGTGGCAGGTGGCAGGTTCAAACCCAGCCCCAGCCAAAAACTGCAACAACAACAACAAAAAATCCTGGATTTCTTAGAGATCCCTGGAGTGGGGTAATCTTTTACTATAACCAGAAAGTATTTTAGGCTTAATTTGTGTCAGCAGTAGTTATAACTAAAGGGTTCAAATTACAGAATATACTTTAATAAGTATATTCTGAAATATACTTATTAAGAATATTTAATAAGGGACGCATGGCTTTCCTCAGTTCATTTGTCTGTTTGACAGCTCTGGGGGAATTGTATTTATATTTCTTCTCTTGGGGCCAGCAGTATTGGTTGCATTATAGTTATTTGTCTTTTAATACATCAATTCTGCATTTATTGGGGAATGATTATGTTATTTTTTGTGAACAATAGCCTATAGCTCTTTAGAAAAAGTATTTCTATTAAACTTAGAAGAATTCTGGGCTTGGTGCCTATAGCTCTGTGGTTAGGGTGCCAGCCGCATACACTGAGGCTGGCAGGTTCGAACCTGGCCCTGGCCAGCTAAACCACAGTGACAACTGCAACAACAAAAATAGCTGGGTGTTGTGGCAGGTGCCTGTAGTCCCAGCTACTTGGGAGGCTGAGACAGGAGAATCACTTAAACCCGAGAGGTCGAGGTTGCTGTGAGCTGTGATGCCACGGCCTTTTACCGAGGGCCATGTAGTGAGACTCTGTCTCAGACAAACAAACAAATAAACAAAAAAACCCATAAAGAATTCTGTAAAGGCATATTAATGCCTCCGTAGTTGTGAGATTCACCAGCATCACCATCAAGCCCATCATCTCCGTAGTGACTAGAACAAGGTTCATAATAGCATCCTCTTTTGTACGAACGAGTTAGTTATGTAAACATGATTGTGAAAACATAGTGGGAGTCCAGCAGGAAATAATTACCAGAGGGGGGAGATGGAGAAGCTGTTGGCACTTGAAATCGAGTCACACTAGAATGGTGGGTGGAGATTGAGTCTGTCCCTTTCTCTCTTCCTTTACTGGGTAAAAACTAGAAAAAAATGTTCACTATTATGGACACATAATAGTTGTGTATATGTATCCATATTGGGTTTTATCTCTTTCCTTACCATGAGGTTGCCCTGGAGTTCCATGACAAATCCAGAAAAAAAGAAAACAAGTTAAGGACATTTGAATCCACAGGTCATAAGTCAAACTATCTTCTGATCTGTTAAGGCATATGAATTATTTTTGATGTCTTTGAAACCACAATTTCTGTTTTATTTTCTCCTGTCTTGCTACAATTTGAAATTTTTATTTGTAAATTTTCAGTATTTTTCCTGGACAAGATTTACTGCAAATGTCAAGGAATAACACCCCGCACCCTCCATTAATGAAGTCATTTTCACTGGTGTCATATATACCTGATTTAAGAAAAAAACTTAAACTGAACAAGCCAACCAAAAAAATGTGAGGACTGTGCATGGGCATCTGTGCTGAGTGCCTGCTGGTCCCAAGGCCCCATTTACTTTTTTTTTTTTTTGCAGTTTTTGGCTGGGGTTGGGTTTGAACCCACCACCTCCAGTATATGGGGCGGGCACCCTGCTCCTTTGAGCCACAGGTGCCGCCCAGCCCCATTTACTTTCTTATGATGCCAAGCCCACTTCCATTTCCCTTTGGGGTGCTGGGCTGAGGCGTGCTCCATGCGTGTGCCTATATCGCTTACTAACTTGCTTTTTCTTTTTGCCCTAAAATCTTGGAGAGTTAATCGAGCGTCAACTTTATACATTTTTAAAATTCAAAATCTGTTTTGTCCTTTGTTATCTTTCTCGCTTCCACTGTGGGATATTTTATTTTCTCTTTTGGTTCAGTAAGAGTGGGAGATTTTAAAAATTTGAAATACTGGCTGAAAACCTTTTCAAAGAAAAAAAGTCACCCGTTCAATTAAGATGGCTTTGTTTCTGGTGGAGACGGAGCTCCTGAACGTACCCTTCATGCCTCCTAGATCAGAATCAGTTCCGTGGGCTGTGCGAAAGCACACTAATTAGTGTGGGGCGTGGGCTCATCTCCCAGGGCAGGTTTTTACAGGCAGCTTTGCCAACAGAACTCTGTCTGAACCTGTAGCTGTGTGAGAATTATTTTTAAAGGGTGTGGGCTCTTCATTCACATGTCTCTGCTATTGTGCATCATACGTGTTAATAGGTAGGTGGTGCCTGAGATAAAGGACCCTAGTGTGATCTGGATGCTTCTGGGCTCCAGAGTCAGGCTGCCTGGACGCAGGTGCCGGCCCTTCCAGCCGGTGGTTACATGGCTGTGGGCAGTCAGGATTTCATCAGCTGCAAACAGTGGTGCCTGCCTTTTACAATTATATGGTTATCGTGAGGATTAGGGGAGGTCACATATTTAAAGCACTTACACACATAAAAATTATTAAGGAACGTGGTAGCTATCGTTATTAGAAGAGAATAGCACAATGTACGCCAAAGCCAGTTATTAATCACTGTCCAAAGGCACCTTTGTACGAAGGCGTGGGAAGAGATTTAACATATTAAATATGGAGTCTCCTTGTAGTGCCGTGCACTTTATGAACAGTATTTAATTTCAACAACCCTATTGAAGCAGGCGCTCTTACCTTCATTTTGAAAGTGAAGAAATTAAATGTAAGAAGAGAACAGTTAATTTTCCTGGGTTAGCCCTGTTAGTAAATGGTGAAGGCTGATTGAAGTTATTTCTGTCTGAGGCCCAGAGACCTGAAGGTTTTCTATTGCCTGGAAGAGAGTGAAATATTTTTTTGTTGGCTTCATTTTGGGATGTTGATGAAATATCGTATAGTCATCTTCCTCTAGTCTAAAATAATTTTCACATTTGCTTGCAGCAGCTTAGATCTGGACCTAATGAAATCTAATCCGGATCTAAATAATTGTAAAATGAAATGCCAGCTCACCTCTTGATTTCCTTTGAGTTTCATAGAGTTTTGGAGCTGGAGGGACCTCAAAGATAAGCCAATTCAGTGACCTAATTTCTGGCTGAGGAGACTGAGGTGAGGTGTGGCATTTGTGAATTTGTTCAAGGTCAAACAGTTTATTGGTGGCTCAGCTGGAGGCAGATCTCAGCTTCCCGAATTTGCAGACCAGTGCTGTTTCCTAACAAGTGGGGAACGGCGTGGAAGACCTAAGATACACTTGCAAATGTTGATCCTTCTGATACAGAAGGAAATAACGCTCACTAAAGAGATTAAAAATGCATCCTTGCACATTTGTGCAACTTCATTTCAGGTCAAGGTGGAGTTGGTCTTTATGTAATGGTTTCACATAAGGGGTGGGAGTGGGGCTAGGAGCATCATAGATCTTTTAAAATTAAAAAGATCTTGTGTTTCTCAAAGTGCAAGTTGTGCTTTTTAAAAATGCCGATTCCTGGCTCCCTGGCAAGATGGGTAAGGTTCAGAAATCTAAACTTTGTGTTCCGCCATCACCGCAGGTGATTGTTAGCTGTATTAAAGTGAGAGCAACTAACCGCCCTGTAGTATCCCACAAATTGCACTCATCCAAGTCTGGGAAGCCTGGGAGCCAGTGGCATGCCCTTGCAAGCCTGTGCTGATTCTGCAGCTGAGGGAAGGCCCCTCCCAGACTTCCCTGCTTGTCTTTAAGCGGCCCTTAACCTTGCACATTGGTGGTGATTTTCGGCAGTGGAGAAACATGTCTTGGGGGTTGACTGGGAACCAGTGATTCGGGGAGCTAAAGGGAACACGCTGACTCTGGTCTCCAACTTACCCTGTGCTGCTCCTCTTCTAAGGCTGAATGAGTCACCGTCCGAGTGACTCACTGCAGGGTTGTGGTGGAAATAGAAATCAGATCCTGTAAGAATTTGGGCTGGGTTACTGTTGATTCTTTAGGTTGTGAAGAGGGCTTTCAATGCTGAAACTGAGGACATTTTCCCCCATCGACTTATTATTTATTGATCACTTGCCCTATGTGAACTGTGAAGGAGTGGGGTGTGGGGAATAAGAGACAGGGAGGCATGAGGGGTGATTCAGAGGCTCCGGAAGGATAACTATAATATTAAAAGTGGGAAGCTGGAGCAGTTTTTTTTTTTATTTGTATAAAACATTCAATGTGGTTTATGAATAGTGCCTCTTCTGTGCGACCCTGTGCCTGTACTGTTACCTTGTCTTTGTACCATACAGATGTCCATTCATAAATGTCCCACCTCTGCTGACGTGTTTGGCACTTGGAGGGAACAGTTATTTCCCATATGGGAGAAGGGAAGGGTGTGCCTCAGGCAAGCTGCTGGCTGGGAGGGGCAGTCAGGAGCAGGAGACGGGTGAGTGCAGGGCATGTGTTTTCTGAAAAGATGTTTCATCCTGCTTTGGATGTGCGTTTGGGGAGACATCCAGGTGGAGATGTCCAGCAGAGAGTTTTAGAAGTGCAGTTGGGGAGAGAGTTTAAGGCATTGTTTTTTTTTAATAAAGGCAGACAATATTTGGAATCCTGAGAATACGTGAGATGCACAACAGAGACAGAGGATAGAAAAAGACAGAGGAGAGCAGCTCGGGAGGAGGAAGCTAAGTTAGGGACAGGGCCAGACAGTGAGCAATCAGAGAGGGGCAGATTGAAGGCTGGGAGAGGTCTCATAAGCCACGGGAAGAAAACGTTTTAAGAAGGAGGGTTTCAGTACTATCAAGTAGCTCAGAGGCCCGGAGGAGAGGACAGAAGAATAAACCTTAAGTGAATGGTTTTAAGGTCAATGTTAGGAGCAAAAGCAAGTTTTAAGGAATAAATGTATGGTGAAAAGATCTGTCACATAATTAGAAAGTGATTCCACTCTTTCCAGAAGTTGGGCAGTTGAAAGCAGAGATGTAAATGGGATCTTAAAGGGAGCAAAGTGGTCAATGCAAATAGGCGGGGTGGATAAGTCCTGGGCCACAAGTGGTAGGTTCAGGGTTTAGGGGCACAGGGGGTGGATTATCCTCAAAATTCACTTTTCCCTTTGATAAAAGAAAGACACAGAAGAGAATAAGTAAGGAAAGAAATATTTTAAGGTATGAGATTGGGATGAAGAATAAACTTGAAATACTCACAGTTCTAAGAAAACTTTGCCTACTTCTGAGCTGCAGTCTGGCCAGCACTTTATAGGAAGTGGAGGAGGGGTTACAAGTAGAAGTGGTGGCATGTCAGAAAGAGAGACACAGGTGGGGAGGAGTTCCTGGTGGTGCCCTAAACTGGGCTGGATCCGGAGAGCTGGGAAGGGAGAGGCTGCACCTGGTATTGGTATCTAGGGAGAAAGTGCAGGGGTGAGAGGAGGAGAGAGTGCAAGGGTGAGAGGGGGAGAGAGCTGTTGATGAGGCCGATAAGCCTCTGCTGAAGCTGGAGAGGTCACTTTGTTACTGCCCTGGCTGTCAGTGCGTGCAGTGGATTGTAAATTGCCATCTCTTGGTCTGGGCTAAGACGATAGATAGTCCTATCAAAGGTGCAATGAGAGAACTGGGAGGGGAAGATGGTGGTGGATCCTGGTCTCGCTTTATCTCGTCTACTCTCCACTTCAGTCAGGAAAATTCTATGCATTTGTCAGCTTTCTTTCCTTACAAGGCTCAGGGCCACATGGGTGGAAGAAGATTTGGTCCAGCAAGTAGCAGGATGTATATCTGTGGGCCGTTAGTTCTGAAGAAATGATTTATAATTAAAATCTGAAAAGCGGTAAAGAGCTTGGAAATAAAGAGGGAAGGAAAGTTTTAATTTTTATTTATTTAAGGCAGATTCTCACTATGTTACCCTCAGTAGAGTGCCTTGGCATCACAGCTCACAGCAACCTCAAACTCTGGGCTTAAGCGATTCTTCTGCCTCAGTCTTCCAAGTAGTTGGTACTACAGGCGCCTGACACAGCACCCAGCTATTTTTTGTTGTAGTTGTCATTGTTGTTAAGCTGGCCTGGGCTGAGTTTGAACCCGCTAGCTCCGGTGTATGTGGCAGGTACCGTAACCACTGTGCTATGGTGGCTGAGCCTGAAGGAAAGTTTTTAAACAGAACCCTTTTGGCAGGGCTGTGTCAAGAATTTACAGTTATGAAACTGTAGTTGGCAAAAATGATTTATTTCTACAAACTTACATTTCGCTGTAGCAGCTGTTAAATTTCCTCAAGAATATAGCCAAGACAGAACACTTTATTATTGTATTTCAGACATTTGTTAGGGACCCAGCTGTATATGACACAATGCTGGGTAGTGTGTATTTTTTGGTGACACACGTTTTTTGGTGTTCCCATGCTTGTCCCAGAGAAGCAAAGTAGGTTTCATTTCACAGCCAAGTGGAGTTGATGGCAGAGGCTGTGGGAGTGCTGTGTCGACGACGGTTTCAAGTCAAGTGTGGGTTTACTGGATTAGAGTGCTGGGGAGTGAGCTGTGTCTGCTCTGGGGACAGGGGGCGGGAGTGTGGTATGAATGTTGCAAATGACTCCAGAGACATCATGGAGAGAAATGGTGGCCTACATGGCTGCTTAGGGGCTCAAGGTGGTAACAGCAAGGATCAGAGAGAAATAATGACAGAGTGAGTTGCTGAATAGTGGCCTGGCAGTGCGGGGAGCTAGGGAGGAAGGGCAGGGAGGGAATGTGAGGTCATGTGTACGTTACATTTTTGGAAAGAGTAGCTAGGTCTGTCCTGTACTGTTAGGGATGTACAGGAGGTCAGAATGGAGCTCTGGAGCCACACTGAGATTGAACCCTGGCACCACCTCATCACAGACTCTACCTCATGCATTGTTTTAAGTATAAGGTGGGATAATGCTTTAGAGCTGGGGCATCCAGTATGATAGCCACCAGCCAAACGTGGGTCTTGAGCACTTGAAATGTGGGTCTGACAAGTTGAGATGGGCTGTGAGTATAAAATACATGGTGGATTTGGGATATTTAGTACTGAGACGTGCAAAAAATAATTTTTTTATACTGATTGCACATTCAATGATAACAATTTGGATATGTTGGGTTACATAAAGTATGTTATTAAAATTAATTTCGCCTGTTTCTTTTTTCCTTTTTTGAGTGCACTGCTTTAGAGCTTTTACCACAGTGTCTGGCCCATGGTAATCAATGCTCAGGGGATGTTCCCAACCTTTCCCAGTGTCAGATGTTAGTACGGATACCTCCCTTCGGAACATAAGCCTGTGGCATGAGGCCAGGTCTCTCTGCTGATGGCTGATTTTGACTCAAGGGGCCTTTATCCTTCCTCCTTATCCCTTGAGGTAGGAGGAAGTCTTCCTAAAAATAGCCATAGGGGTCAGCAAACTCTCTGTTAAGGGCTATAAGGTAAGTGTTGTAGGTTTTGCCAACTCTCTGGTTTTTATTACAGCTACCAACTCTGCCTTAGTAGCCTGAAAATGGCCACAGGCCATGTATAAACAAGTGAACACGCAGGTCACAATCAGCAAGACATAAAAGCAACCCCAGTGCCCATCAACCCGGGAATGGATTAACAGATTGTGGTGTATGTACACTGTGGAATAGTATTCAGCCATAGAAAGATGGAGACTTAACATCTTTTATATTGACCTGGATGGAGTTGAAACACATTCTTCTTAGTAAAGTATCACAAGAATGGAAAAATGACATCAGATGTACTCAATACTAATTAGACATCAATATATAAATAACTACGTGCCCACATGAAAGATAAAACACAAGTATATTTTAGTGAAGGGGAGAGGAGGAGGAGAGAGAAGGGAGGGTTGATTAGTAAACTGTCAGCTAAGATATACAGTGTAAAGGAATCAGCACACCCTCGGGTGAAGGGCTCATCTACAACTTCAACTTTACTTTGGAAACAAAAACTGTCTAATCTAAACATTCGTACCTTCATATTCATCTGAAATTAAAACAAACAAAAAACCAAATGGATATGTTTATAGTTGTGTACCAGCAGAACGTTATTTGTGGATGCTGAAATTTGGAGTTCATGTAATTTCACTTGCCGTGAAATATTCTTTTTTGGCCTCAGCTATTTAAAAATGCAGACCCATTCTTAGTTCATGAAGCGTACAGGCGTGGGCCAGATTCGGCCTGCAGGCTGTGGATCACCCACCCTGCCATTATAAAGGCCCCGTAGTTTAGCAACCGAGAACCTTGCCTGCCTCTTGGCTTTTCATTTGCGTTTAACCTTACGGTTTATACTGGGCCCTTTCATGTGTTTCACTTTTAGTGGGTTTTTGTCTTTCACTTAATGGTCTAAATGGAACAAAATGTTGTTTAGGAAACTCACATTTAGGGAGATATTTGTAAACAAAGGGAAATAGGAGAGAAGAAAAGAGTATGTGAGGGGCCAGGGGAGATGTTTTTGCTTTGCTTGAAATTTGTGTTTTCTATGCAGGTTGTGAATTTACTGAATAGTGGCTTAGCCTTTAAAGTGACATTAAACTGTGAAGCAGAGGCATTGTACTTTAAGGCTTTATTTTCCACAGATTTGTGGAAAACCCCATGTCTCACTTGGTCCATCCGCAGATCAAAGAAAATGCTGACTCGTGAGAGAAGACTTGATGTATCAGTAAACAGGTCTAAGAAGGTGCTTATGAACTGAAGTTTGTTACTGCATGTGGCTGGGTAGCAAAGGGCTGCCAGAGATAATGGAGCTGCAAATACTGAGTCGGGCGTATAGATAGAGTGGAGACGCTATGTGTTTTCCTAGTGAGTATTTCTGGATCCAGCTGGATTTCCAATTATACACTACTACCTCCCTTCAGCGATTCTCCAGAGCTGTTGGGTGAGGACGGATGTCAGAAGAGGCAGCGTGTTGTATTACAGAGTGTGTTTAAAAAGCTAAGGAAAGGTTAGTTTCTGTGTATGCTTATTACACAATTTAAAAATAACTTGGACTCTATTTGTAAATCAAACGGCCAGTTCTCAGGCTGTGCCAAGGGTGAGCCTTCACACAAGGTTCCTTTTGAGTTGCTCAGGCAGCCCAGTGGAGAAGCAGAAAGCATCTGAGCGGGTTTGGGGACTGACTTTCTCTGTTACGCACAGAAATGACGGGCTTTTTACAAAGGTGTTTACCATAAGGCCGAGAAAAACTGTATGTAACAGAGGGTGTCTTCAGTCAGTGATGGAAAGGCCTGCCGTGCTGGGTCTCAAGAGGCTGAAAGGGAAAAAAATGTCCACAACAATTTGCAAATGCTAGCTATTGAATTCTCAACCTAGCAACAGTGGAGAAAGAGGTCATTATTTCTAGCTCATCTGCACTGCCCCCAACACCCCCCCCCATGTTGTGTCCTGGTGGTGTAAATTATTGCTAGGGGGTAGGACTTTCAGATAAGTTCCATGCTAGGACATAATAAGTGCCTAGGAGATTCCAAACTGTATTTGTAAATGTGAAGGGAAGACAAGTCAGAAAAAATGTTTCATGCTTAAAGATGACCTTTTAATAAGGACACAACTCCAGTAAGTAGGCCTTACATCGGATCTCTCTACAGATCCCTTAAATCACTCCCTGCATCCAGAAAGGAGTGGAGGTGGGTGGGCACCTTTGTCCCTCTCTCTAGCTTTTGGGTGGAGTTTCTATTTGGGGCTCACCACCTTTCCTGGGTCTGTGAACACATGTGGTCACTGGGCTGGACAGTGGAATCCAGATAGGCTGTCAAGCCCCCTTTCCCAACTTCTCTCTAGTGAGAAAAATCTCTCAAAGGTTTGACTTAGCTAAGATCTGCATTAAAAAAAGTTTTACTATGAAATGAGATTTTCCCCCAGTTCAAACCTGGTTAGCTTTTTTGAATGGCCAGAATGCCTGCCCTTCAGTTAATCAGCATGGGAGATTTGTTTGGGTTGTAGACTCCCTGCTGTTTTGGACTTTCTCTTTGCTGGTGTCACTTGGCTAAAAATAAATTACCGCCCTTCTTCACTCCTTCTTAGACTTTGTAAATCTGTCCCTGGCTGGAGGTGGTCTACAAGTCACATCACGGTAGAAAGGAAGCACATTGCTTCCTCTAGTCACCGGGCAGGCAAAATAGTGCCCCCCTGGGGATTTACCCTCAAGTGGTGGAACGAACGCAAGTAACTGTGAGTGATGGAGGATGCTGGTTTGTTGGGGCAAGGCTCCCTGCAGGTGAACTTTTTTCTATTTTATTCTAGTATGGGACATTGGGTAGATGCTCTGCTTACCACCCAGGTCTCCCTGCAGGGCTTAAGGACCTATTCCCACAGCTGTTGGAGTGTTGCAGTGACTGTCCTTAGAGCCAGCCTCCTTTGGCGATTGTGTTTGCTAGGGAGTCACCTTGCACAAGGTCAAGCTCCTCCTGTGGGCAGCTCACATCTTATGGCTGATTGACTGACTGACTGACATGAGGGCTGAAGGTCCAGCCCCCTCGCCTCGGTTCAGAACAACTCTCCAGGGTCAAGGCTGCTTCTGAGCTCCCCCTGTGGACACCTCTTTGGAGCCTTCCCCACCCCCCCCAGTCCTGTTTCCCCCTTCCTTTCTATAGGTGAGGATCCCCTGGGCCCTCCCTAGGAAACCAGCATTGTAACCACCACCTCAGAGTTGGCTATTGTCTAACTCCAAAAAGAGATGTTTCGGATTTTGGAATTCACTTCAAACATGTCAAAACTGTGTAGTGTGGAGAATTGACACGAGAGTTGGGAAATATTCTAGTTTTTCTGTCCTTTTCAGAAGTTCTAGTATAGCCCAGGTATTTTCAAGTTCTCTCCGCGATTGTAGTGCTTAGCGCGTGACACGAAGGTCGGGAGAAAGGTTAGGGAAGAAGGGTCCACGGACCCTGGTGACGGGTCAGCACAGAGTGGGGGAGGAAGTGGTGGTGGCAACATGCACAGGAGGCCATCTAGGCTGCGGCACTTTTCCAGTGATCAAAGGCGAGTGTGATGAGAGAATAAGGGCGCCACTGCCTTGTGTCCGGGTCGGTGCTGAGTGGAGGTTCAGAGCTCACACCTGGGAGCCGGCTGCGTGGTTGGGAAGTTGGCTTCACCACCTCTTGTCTGTGTGACCCTGGGCCAGTCACTTCACGTTTCTGTGACTTGGGGTTCTCATTTGTAAAATAAGGATAATAACACCTAATAGGATTGTTGTGAGGTTAAACCAGTTAACATAGGTTATGATTTTAGAATACTCTATAATGGCCAGCCTTAGTGGCTCACACCTGTAATCCCAGCCCTCTGGGAGGCCCAGGCGGGTGGATTGCTTGAACTCAGGAGTTCGAGACCAGCCTGAACAAGCGCCAGACCCCCATCTCTAAAAATAGCCGGGTGTTGTGGTGGGCACCTGTAGTCCCAGCTACTCAGGAGGCCAAGGCAAGAGGATCACTTGAGCCCAAGAGTCTGAGGTTGCTGTGAGCTATGATGCCACAGCACTCCACCTAGGGTGATAATGTGAGACTCTGTCTCAAAAAAAATAGAATATAAGTGTTATTTATTATTATTTTATGCAAAAGTTTAAAAATTATATTCCATCAGCTCTCTTGGTAGTTTTGTTCTTTGTAAGCAAACATTTAAGTCATCCATGCTCTAGACCAGTACTGTTCAATAGAATAGAATTTGACTACACACCTGTAAGGGGTTGAAAATTTTCTAGTAGCCACATTTAAAAGGTAAAGAGAAACAGGTAAAATTAATTTTAATATTTTATTTGACTCAATAATTCACAGATATTAGTTTAACACATAACCACTATCAAAATTATTGAAGAGATATTCTGCCTTCTTTTTTCCTGGTTAAGTCTTAGAGATATGGTGGGGATTTTACTCTTGCTGTGTATTTTAATGGCTTGCTGGCCACGTGTGTCTGGGGGTTTCTACAGAGGACTTTGCTGGTTAGATGCTTGCTGGCTTTGTAAGTGTTCCAGGTATCTATTGTATGAAATTAGCTATTCCCAAATTTAGTAGATTAAATTGATGGTTTGTTATTCTCTCACGATTCTCATCCATCTTGTACACACCAGCTTGGTAATTATTGCTTGAGTCAATTATTACTGTTATAGTTGTGAAATTACCAAGCTCCACGATCCCTTCTACATTTGTCAGTTGGGATTCTGTGGTAAAGAAGAACTTTTACTACTCCTCATTTAAGTTGTTTAATTATATAGCAGCATAAACTCGGAGAATCTTGTTTTAGTCAGTAGGTTATGCACCACTATTCATTTGAATGTTCAAGTTGTCTGACTATGATATTTTTAATTGAGAAAACATTGTCTTTGCACGTGCTGAGGTGCCTGTAAGAGCAGTGCAAATTTTGTTATGTAGATGATATCCCCAATTCCGTTTTTTCTCCCTACATTTTGAAATATTTGCATGCTTCAGCTCAGGTATTTCACAGGCCCCATCTCTTTGCTTGCGGACTCCATGCCTTTCTTTGGCAAATTTGTTTATAGGACAGTTTGTTGTGCAAATTGTCTCTATGTATGTTTCGGTGGAAAGTTTCACCAAGTTTAGTTGCTGCCAGATATTAGAGCTTTTCAGTTTCATTGCAATTCAGTGTGGATGTCTTTCCAATTAACAGTGAGCCTAAGGAGCAGAAGGTTCTTCCTGCCAGTTAAGATATTCTTGAAGCACAACTGGGTATATATCGAAAGGATGTCAGATCAGGATGTTGAAGAGACATCTGTACGCCCATGTTTATTGATGCATTATTCACAATAGTCAGGATGTGGAATCAACCCATGTATTCATCAATGGATGAATGGATTAAAAAAATAGGGGATATACACACAATGGGATACTATGCAGGCTTAAAAAAGGAGATCCGTGTGTTGCAATAATGTGCATGAACCTCTAAGGCAGTGGTTCTCAACCTTCCTAATGCTGTGACCCTTTAATACAGTTCCTCGTGTTGTGGTGACCCCCAACCATAAAATTATTTTCATTGCTACTTCATAACTGTAATTTTGCTACTGTTATGAATCATATTGTAAATATCTGATATGCAAGATGGTCTTAGGCGACCCCTGTGAAAGGGTCATTTGACCCCCAAAGGGGTTGTGACCCACAGGTTATATATTAAGAGACATAAGCTAGGTATAGACAGATAATACTGTAGGATCACATTTGTACGTGGAATATAAAAAAAAAAAAATGAACCCACAGAAACAGAGTGAAATTGTGGTTACCAGAGGCTGGAGGAGACTGGGGAGATGTTGGTCAAAGGACATAAAGTTTCAGGTAGGAGGAATAATTTCAAGAGGTCTATTGTACATAATGGTCACTGCTGTTAATAACGTATTGTAGACTTGAAAATTACTAGCTGGGCGTGGTTGCTCATGCCTGTCATCCTAGCACTTTGGGAGGCTAAGGGAAGAGGATCACTTGAGGTCAGGAGTTTGGGATCAGCCTGTGCAAGAGAGAGACCCATTTATACAAAAAAATAGAAAGATTAGCCAGGTACAGTGGCACATGACTGTAGTCCCAGCTACTCTGGAAGCTGAGGGAGGAGGATCGCTTGAGCCCAGGAGTTTGAGGTTGCTGTGAGCTAAAACACCACTGGCCTCTAGCCTGGGCAACACAGAGAAACCCTATCTCAAAAACAAAAACAGAAAAAAGTTGTTAAGAGTAGATTTTAAGTGTTCTCCTTGCAAATAAATGCTAAGTATGTGAGGTAATTAATTTGGCTCAATAGCTTGATTTAGCCGTTCCCCAAAGTATACATATGTTATTAACAAAACATCATGTGGTGTGCTATAAATATATACAATTTTTACTTGCCACCTAAAAAAAGAATAAAACATTTCAAAGTTAAATCGTGTGCCAATTAAACTCATTTCCTAATAACATTTTTCTGCCCCCCCAAATAATCGGGACAAATGCTGAATCAGGATGTTGGGATGACAGTGTCACCTGGGACAGTCCCGGCAAGGGCTTACCTCGTCCCCACCTCTTGGTGTGGCTCAGCCTCGTCTCTGCTGCCCTTCTCACCTTGCCCATGGCCCCCCAGCTCTTTGCCGCGGGGGCCTCATAGATGGACCCGTCCTGCTTTCCCTTTGCTGCCCCTCTTCTTCCTCTCCTGGCCAGTTCCTCCTTGCCCCACAACCCGGACACTGGGATCATTTTCTCCAGCCGCTTCCCTCGGTCCCTCCCATGTGCTCTCGTCCACCTGTGGGTATCACAGCCCTTCATCCCTTGCGTTACATGTATCTATCCCATTGTTCTTCACCTTTTCAAAACACTATTCGTCTAATGTCTTACTGTGTAAGAGTCCTGCTTTTTGTTTCCTATACGGACAGTTGTTGAATAAACTGACCTGAGCTAGGTGAGAACTGATGGTGATGAGTTGCTTACTTGTTCCTAAAAACATACAGTAGAACCTCCAGAGCTGACCACCTCCCTACACCGGCCACCTCCTTAAGTTGACCTAAGTTTTATAGACCAGACGTGCACCATGTGCATTATTAGTACAGTTGGCCCAGTTCCTTAAGTTAACTGCCTCTGTCTGTTGACCAGTTTGCTACAGTCCATTGGGTGGTCACTGTGCAGAGCCCCTCTGAGGCTGTGCTCTTTCTTGTGGATTTGCACATGCCTGGGAGTATACCAGATTATTTATAAGGGTGCAGGTAGAACATGTACTTACTTTTATTTCTATTATTTTTTTGAGAATAACTAAAAAGTTGAGATTTTGAATATTTAATCTTTTGGCTGAGAAAGTGCATATATATATATATATATAGTGTTATAAGTTTAATTTGACATTAATAATGTGCACTAAATGTTTTTATTGATGCAGTGCTCCATCATAAAAATTTGAAGACCACTCTGTAGGGACATGCTGATGTCCCCATGGATGGCTCTTCAAGCTCTCTGACATGGTGATGGCATCCATCACATGTCTCCTATATGCCCGGCACTGTCCCATCTGTGAATACTTTATAGGCAGTAACATATTTTATTCCCTACAACCGCCTTAAGAGATTGGTATGATTATTAGCATCTTGAATTTATGGATGAAAGAAGTGAACTGGAGAATCAGGGAACTTGTTTAAACACAGGGCCAGTCCGTGGCAAATTCACGGTAGAACCTATGTGGTCTGACTCTAGAGGCCACTTGCTTGGCCCTGCTCTGGACTGTGCCGTGCCATGTGACAGACCCACGTTGCTTTCAGCAGGAGAGGGACCTGGTCTGTCCCTTGCTCACTGGGACACACCAAATCGATAGTTTTTAAATGAGTGAAGGAACTGTGGGCCTACATGTATCATTACTTTTAATGGGAACTTTGATAAGTGCTCTTTTACTGTTAACTTGAAACCATTTTTCTCCATGAAGTAAATGGATCTGATGAGAAATTGGCATGAGTTAAATTAGCAGCCCTGTGTTTAGAAAATGAAAAAGGTCTGCCCCACCCTCATACTCATGAGTCAGTTATGAGTCCCAGCTGATTCCCGACATGACTAATGCTTTCCTTGTCTTCCTTTATCATGAGGGCATGAGCACACGAGACACAGCAGAGTTCACCCTCTGATGCCCTTTTCAGCCTGAATTTTAATACTTTGGCACAAAGGTATATAGTGATTTCTCAAGTGTTCTAGGCATTAATGAAATTACTGTGGTTTGGCCAAATAAACTTTTGATTCCATCTACGCCTAAGAGAACATTAGGAGAGTTTTGTAGGTTTTGTATTGTGGCATCATATTCGGATTATGCCAACTCTGTTTTCTTGTTTTCCTTTTAGGCTCTTTCAAGACACTTATTCTTCCATCGGTAAGTATCCATTCAGAACATTTGCAGATGAAATACAGTGCATCAGTGAACTAAATTCACATTTTATTGGTTTTATATCAGTTCATGTTTCTTGTTAGTTTGGCTTGAGCTTAGCTCTGCCTTCAGATTATTAATAATATTACTAAGGGAGATTGGC
>NW_003852502.1:7140951-7143326 GCF_000181295.1 Otolemur garnettii | reverse complement strand
AAAGAAAAAGAAACAGACTGCTGCTAACAATAGAAAGTGGTGTTCTTCTGAGAAAAGGCTTAAAAAAATAAAAAGTAGAGTTCCAAAAAGGCATAAGCAGGCAGAGATGGGGAAAAAGACCCACCACCATTGTGCCAATAAAACATTAGATTGCATCCCTCTAACCTAAACGTTAGATGCCGGCCCCAGGGTAACTCTGGAGAGGGTACTCCGCTGGTTAAGATGAAAATAAAACCTGTTTTAGATCATTGCCCTGCAGCAAAAGGAGAGCAGGACTTAAGTTCAGGAATCACAATAACCGCCTGATTTCCTCAAAGGATTTTGCAGTTTCACAGATCAGAAGTGCAGAAAGGCTGAGAAAAGGCAGGTGAAGGGCGCAAGAACTTCTTCCGATAATGCTGGTGTTAAACTATATCACCTGAGTTATCTTTAACTGAGTTAAAGATATCGAACGATATCTGAGTTATCGAAATTTGGCTACTGTAATTCTCTTAAGTCTTAACTATTTGAAATACTAACTCCAACATTTTATATTTGTATGTAGATACAGTAACTGTTTCCTGAAAACTTTCCTGGAGATTCCATTTAGGGGAATCCTAAATGGAATTTAGGAGTCCCTTTTTAGCAAAGCACACATGCTTTTTTGAACTAGTCGTAAGTTTTAATGATGTAGTCATACAGTGTCTGGGCAGATTTGATAATGCTTGGCAGAAATAGGTTTTGTGTCTTTATCAGTTTTAAATTAAAGTAGAACCAACTTTTAAAGTGCCCTTGTATTCTGATGTTTGTGAAGTGTGATATTTTAAATTATTTTTAGCATTTTCATGACCTTTTTACTTTAAATATATGAATATTTTGAGGATTCATTAAAACAAATGTCTTTAATATCTGATTTACTCTTTGTTTTTACTTGGAGGCACTAATATCGCCCTCAGTAAGAAGCGGATACAATCATAATTGATGCTTCCTGTAAAAGTTATTTTTTGTACAAAATACAGTATCAAAATTTCTTTTGTTCTCTTTGTGAACCAAGTCAACTTAAAATGAGGGAGTGGTTCTATTTAATTAAAAATGTTTTAAAGTTTAATTACTAATATATTTTTAATGGAAATGATCATCTAAAATGTCTCCATTTTATTTTGAAAATTTATCTTCTTTAGTTTTGGTAACTGGCATTCATGAAGTATATGGGGATAAACTTTGTCTTTTTATTTCATGCTCCTTAAAGGAATGACTCTTTCAGAGAAGCTGAAATGGCCTTAAGCAGCTCAGATTAGAATATGTAATCCTTGTTTATTGCTCACAAGGATTTTTCTGAGCACGTCTTCCCTGCGAAACCCAGGCAGAGAGCTCTTATCTACTGAGAGAGTTCACATTTCTGTGTACACACACAAAACAGACTTTGCACGATTGAGAGTCAGCATGCCTGGCTCAGAGGCTGACTGATGTTTTGCTGATCAAAGCTCCTTGATATTGTTGACTCCTGGGCTCTTGTCCTGCTGCCAGACAGTCTCCAGCTGTGGGAGCTGTACTTCCCTTCAGCTCTGTGCCCTCAGGTCAAGGAGTGGGAGTCCACAGTCTGTTTGCTGGAGGAGAGCAAGTGAGCATCAGAGATGCAGGACCTTCGGCTAGCTCCTGGCATCTGCTCTGCTGCAGGTTATTACGGTTCCAGGTCTGGTGCAGACAGTGTCATAAAGGTTGCTTAAAATCCACAATCTCTTCTCCAGTCTCCTTATCATGTGACCCCACAGTTCATAGTGGAGCACCAAGGCACCTGCAGTCAAGGCAGGCAGCGAGGTTCGGGTGTCCCCGAGGAACCCAGGTCTGCTGACTGATATGTTGTCATCTCTGATTGTCTCTACTGGGATTACCACTGAGTCTTTCAGGATCCCAAATTACCTAATTTTGCTAAGAGGGACTTCTAATGGGGAAAGTGGAAAAGCAGATTAGTTAAGGTAATCCAAAGGAGCAGAGAGAGCAGTGTCTCCCCTGCAGCCAGTGTCAGCTGCCTGAAGGAGAAGGGAGTAGGAGATAGGGTGAAATGATTTGGGGCATCTTTACTTAATCTAATCTCCGACTATGTGGCCTCCATGTGACTAACAGGCCTCTTTAGCTTCAGGCCCCTGTGATGTTAATTTGACGTCAGTCTTCAATCTACTATCTGTTCTGGGACCTCTGTGCCTCTAAAAGTGATCAAACTATGTCCAAATCATAAAGAGAAATTCCATCAACTCTCACACTTTAAAACATGAAAGGTTTATAGATCTATGCCATTTATACCATATGTTATGCTGGTTGCTGGCATAAATATTTTCTGGCTTATAGCATTAAGGAATCTGATTAAAAGGATCAGAGGACTGAAGTGTCACTTGAGA
>NW_003852502.1:7136654-7140151 GCF_000181295.1 Otolemur garnettii | reverse complement strand
GCACAGTCTTTGGTTCATGCTCTAGCCCAACTACTGAGGACAACCTGGTGGGTTTGATTGATTTGCTAGAGTGGCTTACAGAACTCAGGGAAACATATTTATTAGTTTATTATAAAGGATTTTACAAAGGATATGGATGAAGAAATGCGTAGGGTGAGGTCTGGGGCATGGAGCTTCTGTGCCCTCCTTGGGTGTGCCACCCTTCAGGGATGTCCAGGGGTTCAGCTATCTGGAAGCTCCCTGAACCCTGTATTTTGTGCCCTTTATAGAGACATCATTGGTTGTCCACATTTGAAGCATGGATATCAGTGTCAAAATGTGATTGGACAGCAAAGGTCTGATCTGAAATTGAGGCCTGTGTGTGCTGATTCCTCTTAGTCTCTCTTGTGCATTCCTTCCTCCAGGGGATGGGGCAGGAATGAGGGTTTTATGATCCACAATCAGATTATAGTCCTGCTTGGGAAGGTGGGCAGGAGACTATGAGAGAGAGAAAGAGAGAGAAATTAATTTTCTGTTTCCTGAGCCCGAAGCATCCTGATATTACAACAAAAGACTTTAAGGAGAGCTGTAGGAGTTATGAGCCCGGCAGGTAGGATGAGGACATCTATCTATGTCTCTCTCTCTTTATCTATCTATCTGTCTATCTATCTATCTGTCAGTCATCATCATCCCACAATATCACATAAGATCCGTTACTGCCAGAGGAGCATTTCTGTTACTAACAGTAATCGTACAAGCGTCATTCTCACCAAGACTGTGATCCATGATGAGCAAGAGGCGGGAAGAGAATGCATCTCAGGAAAGAGCTTGAGTGAATAAAGTCAGAAGACAAATCTGTATTGGTGGCACCCGTAGCTCCATGGGTAGGGCTCCTTGCCACATACACCAAGCCTGGCGGGTTCGAACCCGGCCTGGGCCAGCTAAAGCAACAATGACAATTGCAACAACAAAAGAATCGCTGGGTGGTGTGGTGGGCGCCTGTAGTACCAGCTACCTGGGAGGCTGAGGCAGGAGACTTGCTTAAGCCCAGGAGTTTGAGGTTGCTGTGAGCTGTGATGCCAGAGCATTCTACCCAGGGGGACAGCTTAAGGCTCTGTCTCAAACAAACAAACAAACAAACAAAAAAACAACAAACCAATCTGTACAGATAGATTTCTTTTTCCAGCTCTCTGCCTCAGGTAGGGTGAGCATAGAGCAGAGTGTTGAGGTCTGTTAGATGGTCTGACCCACGGTAACTGTCAGTGAGGGCGACTTTGCACTTGGAATAGGAAATGGCCAGGTGCTGGTCTTGAGGACAGCTGTGAGGTGTGCTTGCCCCATTCCAGGACCCCTGTGATGTAACTGGAGTGTAAACTACAGGATGGTAAAAGAGGGAAGCAAACTGTTTAACTTTGGTGCCCAGGAGGGGCAAATGTTTCAACATTGCAATTCTTGCTTTTGATAAAGCTATGTACTTACATTTTCATTCTAACTTGTAATTGAAACACTTTTGAGGTAAAATACTGAGACCTTCCTGTGTGACTTTTTTCCTCCCAGCTACCTCTGAACAGTCCAAATAAGATTTATGAGTTACACGTAACTGGACGTGCCCAGGATGAGATTTTATTCTCTAATAGGACGCGCTTATCATTTGAGACCAAGAGAATATCTGTCTTCATTCAAACAGACAAGGCCCTCTACAAGCCAAAGCAAGAAGTGAAATTTCGCATTGTTACACTCTTCTCAGATTTCAAGCCTTACAAAACCTCTCTGAACATTCTCATTAAGGTAAGTGCTAGACAGAAATGAAACCAGGAATCTAAGCCATCTTACTAAAGCTCTCTTGGAAGTTCTGCTCATGTTACCCTGGAGTACCTTATAATTCACCCAAGATAAGTTCCTCCTCTACATGGGACCCCTCTATCTAGAAAAGGGAATGGTATAGCACTGAGTTAAGAGGTCAAGTGCCAAAGCTGGCCTGTTCAACTGTAGTCCTGGCTTCTTGAGAGATGTATCCGTTTGTCAAACATTATTGAACTTCTGTGTTCCAGGCATTGAGATACAGCATTGAATGGAACAGATTAAGTCCCTGCTTACACTGAGTTTATTTTTCAGCACATGTGAGGAGACAGACAACAAACACATACGTGTATAAAATTTATAGATATGTAAAGGGACCGGTGTGTATGTATTTGTGTATGTGCAAGAGAGAGTCTGCTTTTGCTATTTTCTGTAGGGTTGTCAGGGAAGATGTCTTTATGCAGAGATGTAATGGAAATAAAAGAAGGAGCCCACACACACAGAGGGAAGAGCATGGGGAAAGGCCCTGGGGTGGGGGGAGCTTGTTCGGTGCCTTGCAGGAGCAGTAAGCTGGCCAAGTGCTGGAGCCCAGGGCTCGAAGGGACAAGTGTTAGGAGCTGAGGTCAGATACAAGCAGGTGGGTTGGGCTCATGCAGGGTCTTGTTGGTCATGTTGTGTTTTTTTTTTTTTCGACGTGGTGGGAGGATTCTTTG
Source organism: Otolemur garnettii (assembly GCF_000181295.1). Taxonomy (NCBI): domain Eukaryota; kingdom Metazoa; phylum Chordata; class Mammalia; order Primates; family Galagidae; genus Otolemur; species Otolemur garnettii. The sequence continues at coordinate 7,137,659 of NW_003852502.1, read as the reverse complement.
TTGTATTCTTGTGGGGGGGGTGGTGTTGTGTTCTTTCTTTTCTTGGGGTGATGCTGCTCTGTTCTAAGAATGGACACTAGCTGTGAGATCTTGGAGAAATTAATTAACCTTCCTGAGTCTCAGTTTTCTTATGTGTAAAATGTGTTAAATAATAGTAATACCTTACAGAGTTTTTGTGGGGATTAAGTGAGATGATTCAAGTAAACCCTTTATAACTGTGGCTGTATATCGTACAGTCTCACTAAAATTAACTATTATTATTATATGAACCCCTTTTGACAGGTAGTTGTTTGGCCCCTGTTATTTGAAGATTTACTACTTTCCTGTGGGAATCAAGGGGAAGACAGTTAGATCCAGCCGGGCCTAGTTTCCTATGTTTAAGCTGAGGTGAAAACTAGCTTTTGATCATTGCATAGCAATAAGGTGGCTTACTTACCTTAGTTTGCTTTGGGCGCTCCAAATTTTAAAACTGAGGGTCCCTGGTCCCAGGAACCTTCTCAGTCTCAGGACATTGGTCACCCCAAGCATTCTAATGAATAGCAGAGGTTGCTGTGAGCCATGCTGTGAATCTGCCTCTGTGTGAGACAGATTCAGGCCTTTTAGTTCAGTATTTTCCTATTTTTAGTTTCTTTGTTGTTATAAATTAAAATAGCAACAACGATGATGAAAGAGTAACAACAATGAGGACAACAACAAAAACCAACCAAAGAAACATGTTTACATATAATTTCGAGCTAAGATATATTTGTAGCAAATACCACATTGGCGGGCCCATGCTCAATGCATATTTCCTTATTTTTTTCAATGCGTATTTCCTGGATTGAACTAGTATGATTCTGTCGTTCTCAGTGCTGTGAATTTCTGCCTTTGCCATGCCCTGGAATGTCTATAGAGCAGACTGGCATGGCGAATGGCATTTCTAAGTTCATGTGCTTCTCTGAGCACAGCTGAACTGACTCCATTTATACCACCCTTCATCATTTATTCACATATATGGAGAACTTA
>NW_003852502.1:7123624-7136131 GCF_000181295.1 Otolemur garnettii | reverse complement strand
CGGGGTCCTCCACTGCCTCCCAGAGCACTAGGATTACAGGGGTGAGCCCTGTGCCCCGCTGAGGGCTGAGACCTTCCTCTTGGTTGCTATGGTACTGAGGGACTCTTAGCCAAGGGAAGAGAGTTTAGACTGAAATCCCACCTGGACCCCAGTGTTTGGGACTGGTGAATGGTGGAGCCGTGCTGTTCTCTCTGTATGTGTGTGGGGGATGACGCCCCTGTGTGGACTGCGGGCCCCTCCGTGCCCCTCCGTGCCCCTCCGTGTAAGTGGCAGAGGCCAGATGGGAACACTGATGTGAATGTCTACACCGTTGTACTCCTACAGCCAAAACCGGTCATTTGGGCCAGCGTCCACTCGATTGTGATATTTCCTACACTTTTCAGCGTGGAGTAATTGGTTTCTTGGCAAAACATCCCAGAAAAAAAAAGTGGGACTTAGTGAAATGGGAGCCCCTGACTGGGACTAAACTGTGGCGCAGCTCCACCTGCAGGCTGCTGCGGAGAAGTGCATGGGGGAGCGGACTCGGGGGCCCTCCTTGCCCAGCCAAGATCGGTTGTGGCGTGTAATGGAGGTACTGTCTGCCGCAGAATATCCACGGATGTTCTATATATATATATGTATGTATTTTTTTGAGGGGAGAGGAATCATTGGGTGTTATTAATTTTGCTTGTCCCAATAACTGACCTCAGGAAGGAAAGGGGCTTCACAGGTCTTTCGGCAGTGGAAAAAGTGTGCTTCCTCTGTCCTAATTCTGGCCTCCTCTAGCCACTTTGGTCTGGCATTGTGGAGGTGAGTGCTGCTGACCCCGTGATGGCGGCTGGCGTCGCAGGCTTCCACAGTGACCTCTCCTTTAAGAAGCTGTTGCTCCTGGCACAGGTGAACGGCCTCGTTTGGGAACAAGCGTTTCTGGCTTGGGAGTAAATCCTGTGACTGCCCTGACACTCTGGCCACAGCAGTGGTGGCCACAGAATTGAGCCCCGGCCTGGCGAGGGGGCTGCATTCGAGTGACCCAGCATCTCTAATTCTGCATGCTGGACCGACGTGTCCCACATGCCTGATCCTGGACTCCAGAAATGGTCCTTGTGAACAGATTGCCCAGCCAGGGAATTTGCTACGTGAGATGGTCTGGCACGGGTAGTGTGTACCGTGTGGTTCTTAGAGAATAAGAACCACGGAAAAATTTCAATTTTGCTCTAAGTTTAGTCTAGTTGGGAATAAAAAATATATGCTTTTGGAAAATAAAACATGTAAGATGAACATACATTACTACTGTTAGCAGGAGACCCAATAATAATCTGACCCCATCTACACTGCTAGGCTCACCTTCCTCCAAAGACAGAGAAGGAGGGAGGGACCCAAAGGCCAACGTTCCAGCGTCCTGGGTGCGCAGCGCGTCTGGCTGTGATGAGGCACCGTTCACACGCTACATGTGAACGTCCCAGCCGGAGATGGCTGGGTACTAATGCTGGCCCTGCTGTGATGTGGCCATGCCAGGTCCGTTCATATCCTGCTGTGCTCTGTAGACCCCCAGAGTTTCTGCATTCTCTATATCTTCCTGGTTGGTGACATTCTCTATGTCTTCCTAGGACCAAGACAGGCCTGGGAAACCGGAGGGACTGTCTCATTTACTCCCAACCCTCCAGGTCACCCAGGAGCAAAGTCATCAGTGAGGTCAATTGGGACTTCTGTGACACTGTCTGCGGGAGATGTACTCCCTCACCACAGCCATTCATTAGTAGAATAGGGACATTCCTTTTTCCTGGTCTTTAGGTAACATCAACAATTATTATTAGTATTTTTGAAACCTTTCTCAGTCTGGCAGAAGAAAAATGATATTCCATTGTTGTCATTTGCATTCCGTTTGTGTTCCCTCCTTTGATCCCGAGCCTTTAGTCTCTAGCCCGCCCTCCTATGCATCACGTTGGCAGGGGTGGTGGAAACAGCTGCTGATCACAGTGCCCAGTCTGAGACTTTGCCAAGGGTACAGCGACCTACTTGTTCTTGACTTGCTTTGGTCTCTGTTTCTAACATTGTTTCTGACTTATCAAACTGCTTCTCAGTCCATTCTCAGCACTTTGTTTACCCCTAACTTTCATCCCCCGACTTTGGGAGAGAGATTTCTGCTGGGTACCAAATGCTGGGTCAAACCTCCACTTCTAGTCAAAGCTTAGAGAATAAGAACCAGGGAAAAATTTCAATTTTGCTCTAAGTTCAGTCTAGTTGGGAATAAAAAATATATGCTTTTGGAATATAAAACATGTAAAACGAACATACATTACTACTGTTAGCAGTAGTAGGTACTCAGGAGGGATAACCACACCCTGTGTGCAAGGGTCCTCCAGGAATTGGTCACCTCTGCCTGTTAGAAGGCAGGGGGCTGGCCAGGGAAGGGAGGGAATTATGGAACTATTACAGAGGCCTAGATGCAGGGGCTTGGGGTGAACTGAGAATAAATCTCTGTCTTTGGAGGAAGGTGAGCCTAGCAGTGTAGATGGGGTCAGATTATTAAGGGCCTTATAAAGTAGGCAAAGGATGGCAGTCATTCTGCAGGCAAACAGAAGCCACCTTATCAAAGGGTGATGGTCCCGGCCAGTACTTACTCATTGCTTGTTCTATGCCAGGAACTGCGACAAACATTTCAGGCACTGTGACGCCTTCTCAGATGAGTGTTTCTGATGAAGGACGCTGATGACAGGGAGGGGGCAAGACTGGAGGGGAGAGATTAGTTGTGTTAGATAGAAAGTAGGATGTGGAGGTTGGATGTGTGGATAGGAAGAAGGAGGCAAATTAGAGATGTTAAGGAGGCAGAGGTGACTGAGCTGGGAATGCGAGAGAGGAGTCTGGGAGGGCTGCTGGAATGGCTTGGATGAACGTTGCAGGAGGGGATGGTTGTTGGGGAGATTATAGAAGACTGAAGTGGTTTTCATACATTTCCTTGGGTAGACATCTCTCTGATATACTATGGTTGAGTTGAAAGACAGACATGGTTTGAATGCAGAATCCCATCACATCTTGATGCTGAAATCCTGGGTCATGCCAGTCACTTAGAGTTGCATGCTTCCTTCCCGAGGCATGAGTTTTCTCTCTACCATAAAGTGAAGATACCCTGACTCTGGAAAAGGAGTATAATTCGTGATAGGACAGGGTCCCTGACACATAGTAAGCCTTTGATAAATGGGCCTGCTATGGCTACCGGGGAGCTTTTTAGCACTAGTACCTCCACTGCCACCACAGGTTTGGTGATGTGTTTTACGTAGAAGAAAATATGGTGCCCACATTTAAAAGGTGGAGCAGAATGAATATGACCTCTGGAGGAGTACGAAGAAAGGAGAAAGTTTGATTTGTTTTCTCTGGTAACGTAGAGCTAACATTTTCCAAAACCTGTCTTTGTGCCATATATTGGGGAAGGTTCTGGATGTGTCCGAGAGTGCTGCGGGGTGTCATCCCTAGCTGGACAGGATACGCGGGTGTGGACAGCCTTTATATTTATAGTTACATGCATGCTTTTCATTTTAGGACCCCAAGTCAAATTTGATCCAACAGTGGTTGGCACAGCAAAGTGTGCTTGGAGTTGTTTCCAAAACTTTTCAATTATCTTCCCATCCAATACTCGGTGACTGGTCCATTCAAGTTCAAGTGAATGTGAGTATAAATATTATTTTTTGGGGGGGGAATGTTAAAATGATTTTGGGAAAATATCTCCAAAGTTATATATTCAATGAACAGAAACAAAATAATACATGCATATCTAGATCATTTAAGTGGTGTGTTTTGCATTTGCTATGTTGGTCAATGGCTTATCCTTCATTATAATATATTAGAGTTGTAGTCATTGTTGTCTTTTTCTATGATAAGTGTGAAGAATAAAACATTTTGGCATTTGAGTATAAAACTGATTAAATATGTATTTATTTACTGCATGTATTGAGCATTTTAGAACTAAGTAATGAACATTTAAAGGATAAGCTGTTATTTGGTAAATTTGGCAAATTTTATGCAAGTCACTTCTTATGAGCGAGCGGACTAAACGACTTAATCTTGGTTTAAGGAGCAGCCATGTGGCCGCTGTTCCTCTGTCCTCTTCTCCCCAGCTCCTCCACCCCTTCCTGTGTTTGCTGCTGACTTGTGCAGCTCTGAGATCCGCCAGGGCAGAGATGTTAAAATGCCCCAGGTTTTCTCCTCTGCGTCTCTTCATGTCACTTGAAAATTTGTTGAGTATTTTCCTGTTTTTCTTTGGAATTAGAAATATATATAAATTAATGAGTAAGAGTTTTAAAAAATAGTTTAATCAGAACAGGGCTTTTCACTATTGGCAATTTAGATAAAAGTCCTTTTTGTGGGCTCTGTCCTGTGCATTGTAGGACATTTAGTGGTAGCTTTGCGACTTGCCATAGGGCTTAGAGCTGGAAAGCAAGGAAATCAAATTTGAACTTGGGTCTCTGACGGCCATGACCCCATAACCCCACCATCAGGGTTGAAATACCTAGAAGCTGGGGCCTGGTTAGAAGACAGAAGTCAGAGTAAAACCCTTGATCAGTTTCTTTTTTTTTTGAGGCAGAGTCTCACTATGTTACCATTGGTAGAGTGCCATGGGGTCACAGCTCACAGCTCAAACTCTTGGGCTTAAGCGATTCTCTTGCCTAAGCCTCCCAAGTAGCTGGGACTACAGGTGCCTGCCACGATGCCCAGATATTTTTTTTGTTGCAGTTGTCATTTTTGTTTAGCTGGCCTGGGCCAGGTTCGAACCTGCTAGCCCTAGTGCATGTGGCTGGTGCCCTAACCACTGAGCTATGGGTGCTGAGCCGCCTTGATCAGTTTCAAAGCAGTATCTATTAGATTAGTTTAAGAGAAAAGTGCTAGATTATTATTTTTGATGTAAAATTGCTGGTTTTATAGGTCAAAAGTGACAAATATGAGCAATTTTAATGACTCAGTCTAATCTTCCTTCAGTTAAACATGTGCTACTGATAAGAGACTCCTCAGCAGACAAATGGAAATATATGGCTGTTTCACATCTTAGAATTGTGATTCCTGCTGGGTAGAGTGGTTCACACCTATAATCTCAGCACTTTGTGAGGCCGAGGTGGGAGAATCACTTGAGGCCAGGAGTCTGAAGCCACCCTGGGAAGCATAGAAAGACCCAATCTCTACAAAAAACAAAGAAAAATTGTCTGGGTATGGTGGTATGCACCAGCAGTCCTAGCAACTCAGGAGGTTGAGGAGGAGAACCACTTGAGACCGGGGATTTGAGGTTCCAGTGACACATGATCCGACCACTGCACTCATGTATGGCCTCCCAAAGTGTTGGGATTATAGGCATGAACCACTGCACCCAGCCATGGTGTGATTTAAAAGAATATTGGAGGCAATGTTATAAAAGAGGTTCCTAGAGGGTGTCCATAGTTGTCTACTTTAAATTGTACACAGACTTTATGGACAACCTGTATTTTTAGAGAATAAAGTAATTAATAGCCATGGAAAAGGAAGTTGGATTTTATTGAATGCTTTTTCTGCATCTATTGGGAGGATTACATAGTCTTTGGTTTTGCTTTTGTTGATATGGTTGAATAACATTTATGAACTTGCATATATTAAATATGTGATCTTGTATTTAAAAAAAAGATCATATTGTAGGATTTGCCTCTGAGGTCTTTGATTATTAATATTATTCTTATTTGTGACATTGAGATAATAACTATAATAAGAGTAAGTGTTAGAAAAATGTGAGTTTAGAGAAGATATGGGGCATTGTTTCACAGTGGGTGAGGTACTGGTCTTCAAGGGTCTCTCACAGTGTAAACTCTGGGCCATCCCTAGCTAGTCCCTGAAATGCGAGGTAATTATAATGAATTTTAGGAAGGTCACAGATTTGCTACTGGCCAGGCACAGCATAAGGTTTTATATATGTTCCCGTATTTATTCTGCACACTGTGTAATTCTGCATGGTAGATGTGACTAAGCCCATTTCATGAGGAGAAGCCAGAACCCCATGACATTGAGTAACTCCCCAAATGCACATGGTTAGTAAGCAGGAGTTTGCCCTCGCACTCCATCTTTCGTTTACTAGATCAAATGGCAGCTTTTGATTCACTTCATTGCTTTAAGATTCTAAAATTCTCTGTAGCAGAGCAATAAACTTACTAATGTTTATAAGTCTATGAATATATAATGAGCATGTTCTATAGACCCAGAACTTTTCCCAACCTGAGGGATTAAGCATTCTTTAACTTTTTTTTAGTTAAAAAAATTTTTTTTGGATCAAATCCTAAAAGCAGAACTAGTCCCCTTAGTCAGCACATGTTTTCTGAGTATCTCTGTGAAGATGAAGAGTACCGCTGGCTCATGGACAGGTGGCAGTACAGAGGGAGAGAAATGGAATGAGTTAAGTGTAGAGACCTGTGCAGGAGTATGGAAGCCTTGAGCAGTGTGTGATGAATCCTTGGGGAGTGGACATTTGAGCTTGTAGAGAAGGTAGAGGGAAGCATGTTATGAGTTCTAAGCACTTAGATCTTATTTACAGTTCCCACTTATGTTCTGCAGGAGTCAGATTTTTGTCCATCTGCCCATCCATTCATCCATCCATATATCATCCATCCATCCATGATCTATCCATCCATCATGCCATCCATTCATCTATCCTTACATCATCCATCTATCCATCATTCATCCATCATCCATCCATCCATCCTTACATCATCCATCCATCTATCCATCATCCATTCATCATTCATCCATCACCCATCCATCATTCAACCATCTTTCCATCATTTATCTATCCATCATCCATCTATCCATCTGTCCATCCATCAGTTTTCCATCTATCCATGTGTCCATCCATCCATCAGTTATCCATCTATCCATCCATCCATCCATCACCCATCCATCCATCTACCCAGTATGTGTTGAGGACTTACAGTGCTGTGATGAATACAAGGATGCTCAACATGTGACCTGTACTTTCAAAGGTTTCTGTTGTGGTGACATGAATAAAATGATAAAAGTTAAATGACAAAAGGGTAATAGAAAAGCACCAGCCAGTGCACCAGCAGAGGACTTGTGAGGTGCTAAGACCACTGTGGTGATAAAGAGGGTCTATTGTAAGGATGAGCACCCATGATTTAGGGTCCAGATATTCCCTCTGTTTTTTGTGGTCTGGTCCTTTCTTCTCTCACTGTGCCAACCTCTGTGGTGTTCTCCAGTCAAAATCTGAGTGGGCTTGGCCAAGTATCTGTCTTTCTCAGAGCCCTACAAGCAAGCCTCTTTGCTGGTGGCTGGTGGCCTACATATGGGCTGCCCTTGGGCCAGGGTGTTCATTGTTGGTCCATTCAGAAGCCACTGCTGCACAGGACAGTTTTGGTGGGGTGACAGGTGCCAAGAGATTGATTTGTTCAATGAATAGTGAACAGAATAAGTACTGGAAGAGAAAGGGGGACAGAAAAGTGGAGAAAGACTTGTGGAAGATGCGAGATTGTACTTTAAAAGATTTATAGAATTCCTTCTGTTGTGGTTTGTAGACTTGGCCTGTCATATTGCTTTGATAGAAAATAAGGTGATTCCCATAAAGAAGTTTAGCTGCTTAAAAAGTTAAAAACATTCACAGCATCTGGCTCTTGCCTATCCCTTTAGCCTTGTTACATGCCACCCTTGCCCTTGAACTCTCTGCTTTACACATATTCTATCCTTTAAGTTTCTCACCCTCATCATCTAACTCATCTCAGAGCCTTTTCTCAGCAGCCTGGAGTGCTGTGTTTTGCTTTGGTGTTCTAGCTACATGCTTTTAATCTGCCTGCATTTTCTAAAACGGCCTGGCCCCTCCAGACATTTCCATAGCGCTGTGTGCTTCCGTTGGTTCATTCATGTTACTTTTAATTGGTGGCCTTGGCAAAGGTAGTGACCTTTTGGTCTTGTTCCCCACTGTTTTCCTGAGAACTAGTGTGCTTTGCACTGAGGTAGAAAAGTCGATATTCATTACATGTACAAATGCCATAGCATAATAATCATTTGTTTTGAATTAAAGAGTATAATTTCCCCCCTTTCCGCATTCTATAAAGCATCTTTCTTTTTTTTAAAGACAAGCGTGTTCATTAGGTACCTATATTGGTGATATGTTTATATTAGAGAGACACAACTAAAAAAAAAAAAAAATAGCCGCTTTATTAAAAAGTGCCTGTAAGGGCCACCAGGGGTCAGTATACACAAGGAAATGTTACGAGACACGACCTTGGCTGTAGCCTTAGTCTCTGGTTTTTGTCTTTCCTTGACTCCTGTGTGGCTTTACAGACTGTATATTGCTTAGTGTTAAACACTTTTAATTTTAGCAGTGAATGGTAATGATGGAGGAAATTTACTTATTATTTAAATAGCCTTGCACAGCAGAAGTGTGCTTGCCCCTTAAATAGTTGACCATCAGACTACAGTTTAGTTTTTCTAAGGCAATAACTATTCTCAGTATAAAACTCAGGGAGGGGAAGAACACTCATTTTCAGGAGAATGTTTTGAAGTCCCCTTTGTTTGTAGGCAAAATATATATGGAATGCTTTCAGTATTGCCGGTAAGGGATGATATATTTAAAAATACAGGGCTTCCCAAAGTGTTGACTTGTAGTGACTGTGCAGATAACTGGAAAGTGACACTCTCTGCTCACTTTCCCTCTATTCGGGAAGAGGATCCTTCAGGTAAAATATACTCGAAGGGCTTCTTGGCATGTTTCTAGTTGCAGCATGTTTGTGTGTAGAATAAAGATGAGCAAGTCATTTGTTACACTTCTCAACATTCTGAATTAACTCCAATTGCATTTGACCTGCAGGTATTGCTGCTTTTCACCTTCAGGAATTTATTTTCTGATGAGTAATGATTTTTACCTAGTAACGTCTTTAGGTTTTTATTCTTATTTTTCCTTTCCATTGTGCAGTATATGATGATGGGATGTAACAAATTCTCTGTATAGTCATAGACTTTTTTTGGTTTACATTGCTAGCTTAATATAATTGCAAAGAAACTCTTGATTATAATTATCAAGACCTCTTAAAAGTGGCTACATTTGGTAAGAGCATTGGTCCTTCTTGTGCGAGTTGCACATGTGCTCCCCTGGCATCCCTGTGCCCATGAGACTAGCCCTTTGCTACTTTGAGGACTGTGCTGCTTTTGAGAAGAGTCAGGGTCTCTTCTACCTCTGCCGTACTTCGATGGCCCGGCCCTTTCCCATCATTTCTTCCTTAACTTCCTAGAGTACCAAGCTCTCTTCTTGGAAGGTGGAAGTATATTTTAGCTGTGACATCTTGCCACAGAAGTGTGTTTTATAGGGCTGTTATTCTTCAACTATATTACAGGTTAAGTGAGAAATATGCTCTGTTTGATAATCGACTTGTAAATATACCTTGGAAGACGTCTCATTTTAACAGTTAGATGCTGCTTGCATTTTTGCTCTTTCAATACTTGTTTAGGGACCTTATATGTAAGTAGTTATCTCGACTGGTATTGATAGGTCTCCCGAATACTGTAGTTGCAAATGTATTTTTTTCTCAATTTTTTTTATTGTAAAATGCATATAACAAAATCTACCATCTTAACCATTTTTAAGTATGCAGTTCCGTGGTAATAAATACTTGGGTATTGGTGTGTAACTGTCCCCACCATCCGTCTCCAGAACTCTTTCATCTTACAAAACTGAAAATCTATACTTATTAAACAATTCCTTATTCTCCCCCTGCCTCCATCTCCTGGCCACCACCATTCTGCTTTGTGTCTCTGTGACTCTGATGACTCTAACCACCTCCTGTCAGGGGACACATACAGAACCTCTTTCTGTGACTGGCTGGTTTTCCAGGTTCCTCTGCTTTATGGCATATATGAACATTTCCTTTCTAAGGCTGAAAAATATTCCATTGTATAATTATGCCACATTTAGTTACAAATGTTTTTGCCTCTGTGATTTGAAAATTATATTCTAGCTTACTAGAATGTGATTATAGAGGTTCTTTAAAAGAAAGGCTAATATAGGTGTCTAGAGAAGCAGGGTCCCAGGAGCCAGGAGGAGTGTGGCCACACAGCCGGCTCCCTGTGTGTCTCCCTGGGCACAGCCCAGAGCTCAGGTCTCATGTTCCTCTGAGACCCCAAAGGAGGCTTCCCAGTCAGTGAGAGACCCCTGTCCACTTCTTGTGCCCTCTTTCCTTCGTATCAGCTGAAGTCTGTTCTCCTGGTGAGGCTTAGGCAACTGGCCCGGGGCCACTAGTTGCCAGTGGTTCCGAAAACATCAGGGGCAGCAGAGTCAACCCCCTGGGGAGTTGTAAGGTGTGTAATCCAGGTCTCACCCCCAGGAACAACTTACTGGCATGGGACTTAGGAATTTGAATCTTAAATAAGCACTCTAGAAGATTCTATGTGGTTTTTGGATTACCTTTAGAGAAGAACTGAATAATGGTCACAGCTGGAAGTGTTTAGTATTTATCTGTTTCACTGAGAGGCAGTGTTGGACAGTGGACACAGCGTGGGTCTAGGGACAAGCCGTCCTGTTTATCCTTTGAGTGCCCAGCAGTGCTGCCCTCTGCTGTTCACCTCTCTCTGACCAGCTCGGTTGAGCTTAGACGTACTAGCTCAAAATCTTTGGTATCATCTGTATTTTTGCCACAGCTTCTCTGATCCTGGAGCTGCGCAGCCAGCGTGGGCTCCGCGGAGCTCGGTAACTTCAGTCTCTTCTAGCTGCCGCTGTCTGCATTTTCTCCACCCTTGTCTCAATCCCAGACCAGTGCTGCTGGGGGCGGGGTGGTGGTGGGCAAGAAATAGAATAAAGAAAACTCAACAGACTTAAGGCTCGAAATCACTCCTTCCAAGCCGTTTGGTGACCTGTGGGTATTGAATTATTCTGTAATTCAGAAACAATCTGCCCTGAGCTGTTCCTTTGCCTCTAGCAGTTACACCTACTTTCCCTTGAGTTAGTTGTTACAGGAAGGCCAGGTGAGGGCTGCCAGCTCCTCTCTGCTTTTTACAGGCTTTCCGCACACTCCCTGTCTCTCCCGGCCTGGCCGTCCAGCTGGGCCTGGGTCAGCTCCCACCTGCTGGTCGGCGTCTCTGGAGCTGCTTTTCCTTTGCAGAAGGGCACATCTTTGTCTGGCCAGTTCTTGTCCCTGACACACTCTACAAGTAGCTCTGGTAGCTCCTCTGGCTCGTGATGACAACTTAACAGAAAGCATGGAGCAGGCTTTGACAGGTCAGAAAACAGTGGCATCCTCTCTGGAATGTGGCTGTGGCTTCCAAAATACTTTTGCTGGCCTCTCCTTATAAGCATACTTTTGTGTTGAGAAGGACCTCCAGTTCTGCCTGCCTTGTGCGGTGAGGGGGAGTGAGAGGGAGAGGTGGTTGTAAACATTGAGTAAGAGGCTCCTGGGCAGAGCTCAGCGCGTCATTCTCCTTTCTTCTGTGGGGCCGGATACACACCGCTATGGCAGCACTGAAGACCTGAAGATCTTAGTCCCTCATAAAATTTCAGTTGCACTCATGATGCTAGTGCCATATTATCCCTGAGACTTCACTGCCCCTTTGGCCTGTTACTCCCCGTCCTCTGGCCATGTGCATTTCAAGTTCTGGACGCCATGCAAATTTTCATGGGGAGTTCCTTCCTTTGACTGGTCCATTCCCTCCAGAAGCCACCCTCGGAGTGTGCCCCTTTCAAGTGAGTCCTCCCTACCCTCTGTGCAGGGACAGCTTTTTGGCATCTGTTAGAAAGCTCTGGGGTCAGACGTTAGCGTGTCGTGTTCCCCAGTGAAACGGAAGATCTGAAGAAGCATCAGCGAAGAGCACAGATCACAGTGCTGCAGGGACTAGCCGTCACCTAGATCCATCTCTGCATTTTACAGAGAGAAGCGACATGACCTGGTCAGGACGAGAGGCTGGTTTCCTCATACTTTCCACTCTGTCAAATTACACTAACATGTGCAGCAGTTGCTGGTTTAAAACGGCCACCCCTTCAGACTGAATTGAGATGCCCACAGGACCTGCTGTGTGCATTGGTGAAGATGTCCACCTCTGCTATGTGACTTGAGGGTGCCATAGGGGTCCACCCTCCAGACACACTCCAGACACACTGGCTTGCTCTCGAGGTCTCACACTCTGACCACAACTGCCCTGCCTTTAGACTGAGCATTTGAGTCCAGCGTATAGGCTACCTGGTAGCATTTTTCCACCGATATCCATTAGGAATTACTGAGGATAGCTTACTGTCACCCAGCAGTACATTCCCCAAAGTAGCAAAGAACTATTCTCAGAGACTCAGGTATGCCAACTGAGCAGGCTATATAACCCCAGTCACAGAAGGCATAAGAAGATAAATTTTCAAAAGAACTTTTTACTTTGGAGTAGATTAAAAAAATGTTGTAAAGATAATCCAGATAGGTCCTGTGTAGCTTTATGCATGTGTGGTTGAATCTGATATTATTATAGTACAACAACGAAAGCAAGAATTTGACATTGTGTGATGTGTGTATAGGCTGTTCTATGTGACGCTCAATTTTC